>NW_026701780.1:0-93900 GCF_030435755.1 Ochotona princeps | reverse complement strand
TCATTTGGCTCACTAACTTCACACACCATCAGGCTTCCAAGCAGCTCTCAAGGAAACTCAGTTTTCACACTCTATGCTTAGTGCCCTTTGAGTGCATTATCTAGGAATGAACCTGGTAGAGCATCCCACACAAACGAA
This sequence comes from Ochotona princeps, assembly GCF_030435755.1. Classification (NCBI taxonomy): domain Eukaryota; kingdom Metazoa; phylum Chordata; class Mammalia; order Lagomorpha; family Ochotonidae; genus Ochotona; species Ochotona princeps. Next base: position 93,762 of record NW_026701780.1, on the reverse strand, counting down.
TGCTCCACATGCGGGTTTCACATGCCACCAACTCCACATTCACAGGCAACTTCAGCGCCACAGCCGTTTTCAGATAGCCCTCAATGCAAAGGCTCTAGACGCAAATATTGGTGTGAGAGCTAATTCAATCAAGGAAACACTGCATGTTGGTGAAGGGCATATTGAAGAAGGATCAGCCGAGTGGTTCTTGTGGGAGAACAACTCCATTTGGCTCACTAACTTCACACACCATCAGGCTTCCAAGCAGCTCTCAAGGAAACTCAGTTTTCACACTCTATGCTTAGTGCCCTTTGAGTGCCTAGGACTGAAATGAAGCTTGGTGAGCATCCCACATAAACGAATGCTCCACTTGCGGGTTTCACATGCCACCAACTCCACATTCACAGGCAACTTCAGCGCCACAGCCGTTTTCAGATAGCCCTCAATGCAAAGGCTCTAGACGCAAATATTGGTGTGAGAGCTAATTCAATCAAGGAAACACTGCATGTTGGTGAAGGGCATATTGAAGAAGGATCAGCCGAGTGGTTCTTGCGGGAGAACAACTCCATTTGGCTCACTAACTTCACACACCATCAGGCTTCCAAGCAGCTCTCAAGGAAACTCAGTTTTCACACTCTATGCTTAGTGCCCTTGGAGTACCTAGGACTGAAATGAAGTTTGGTGAGCATCCCACACAAACGAATGCTCCACATGCGGGTTTCACATGCCACCAACTCCACATTCACAGGCAACTTCAGCGCCACAGCCGTTTTCAGATAGCCCTCAATGGAAAGGTTCTAGACACAAATATTGGTGTGAGAGCTAATTCAATCAAGGAAACACTGCATGTTGGTGAAGCGCATATTGAAGAAGGATCAGCCGAGTGGTTCTTGTGGGAGAACAACTCCATTTGGCTCACTAACTTCACACACCATCAGGCTTCCAAGCAGCTCTCAAGGAAACTCAGTTTTCACACTCTATGCTTAGTGCCCTTTGAGTGCATTATCTAGGAATGAACCTGGTAGAGCATCCAACACAAACGAATGCTCCACATGCGGGTTTCACATGCCACCAACTCCAAATTCACAGGCAACTTCAGCGCCACAGCCGTTTTCAGATAGCCCTCAATGCAAAGGCTCTAGACGCAAATATTGGTGTGAGAGCTAATTCAATCAAGGAAACACTGCATGTTGGTGAAGGGCATATTGAAGAAGGATCAGCCGAGTGGTTCTTGTGGGAGAACAACTCCATTTGGCTCACTAACTTCACACACCATCAGGCTTCCAAGCAGCTCTCAAGGAAACTCAGTTTTCACACTACTATGCTTAGTGCCCTTTGAGTGCATTATCTAGGAATGAACCTGGTAGAGCATCCCACACAAACGAATGCTCCACATGCGGGTTTCACATGCCACCAACTGCACATTCACAGGCAACTTCAGCGCCACAGCCGTTTTCAGATAGCCCTCAATGCAAAGGCTCTAGACGCAAATATTGGTGTGAGAGCTAATTCAATCAAGGAAACACTGCATGTTGGTGAAGGGCATATTGAAGAAGGATCAGCCGAGTGGTTCTTGTGGGAGAACAACTCCATTTGGCTCACTAACTTCACCACCATCAGGCTTCCAAGCAGCTCTCAAGGAAACTCAGTTTTCACACTCTATGCTTAGTGCCCTTTGAGTGCCTAGGACTGAAATGAAGCTTGGTGAGCATCCCACATAAACGAATGCTCCACTTGCGGGTTTCACATGCCACCAACTCCACATTCACAGGCAACTTCAGCGCCACAGCCATTTTCAGATAGCCCTCAATGCAAAGGCTCTAGACGCAAATATTGGTGTGAGAGCTAATTCAATCAAGGAAACACTGCATGTTGGTGAAGGGCATATTGAAGAAGGATCAGCCGGAGTGGTTCTTGCGGGAGAACAACTCCATTTGGCTCACTAACTTCACACACCATCAGGCTTCAAGCAGCTCTCAAGGAAACTCAGTTTTCACACTCTATGCTTAGTGCCCTTTGAGTACCTAGGACTGAAATGAAGTTTGGTGAGCATCCCACACAAACGAATGCTCCACATGCGGGTTTCACATGCCACCAACTCCACATTCACAGGCAACTTCAGCGCCACAGCCGTTTTCAGATAGCCCTCAATGCAAAGGTTCTAGACACAAATATTGGTGTGAGAGCTAATTCAATCAAGGAAACACTGCATGTTGGTGAAGCGCATATTGAAGAAGGATCAGCCGAGTGGTTCTTGTGGGAGAACAACTCCATTTGGCTCACTAACTTCACACACCATCAGGCTTCCAAGCAGCTCTCAAGGAAACTCAGTTTTCACACTCTATGCTTAGTGCCCTTTGAGTGCATTATCTAGGAATGAACCTGGTAGAGCATCCAACACAAACGAATGCTCCACATGCGGGTTTCACATGCCACCAACTCCAAATTCACAGGCAACTTCAGCGCCACAGCCGTTTTCAGATAGCCCTCAATGCAAAGGCTCTAGACGCAAATATTGGTGTGAGAGCTAATTCAATCAAGGAAACACTGCATGTTGGTGAAGGGCATATTGAAGAAGGATCAGCCGAGTGGTTCTTGTGGGAGAACAACTCCATTTGGCTCACTAACTTCACACACCATCAGGCTTCCAAGCAGCTCTCAAGGAAACTCAGTTTTCACACTCTATGCTTAGTGCCCTTTGAGTGCATTATCTAGGAATGAACCTGGTAGAGCATCCCACACAAACGAATGCTCCACATGCGGGTTTCACATGCCACCAACTGCACATTCACAGGCAACTTCAGCGCCACAGCCGTTTTCAGATAGCCCTCAATGCAAAGGCTCTAGACGCAAATATTGGTGTGAGAGCTAATTCAATCAAGGAAACACTGCATGTTGGTGAAGGGCATATTGAAGAAGGATCAGCCGAGTGGTTCTTGTGGGAGAACAACTCCATTTGGCTCACTAACTTCACACACCATCAGGCTTCCAAGCAGCTCTCAAGGAAACTCAGTTTTCACACTCTATGCTTAGTGCCCTTTGAGTGCCTAGGACTGAAATGAAGCTTGGTGAGCATCCCACATAAACGAATGCTCCACTTGCGGGTTTCACATGCCACCAACTCCACATTCACAGGCAACTTCAGCGCCACAGCCGTTTTCAGATAGCCCTCAATGCAAAGGCTCTAGACGCAAATATTGGTGTGAGAGCTAATTCAATCAAGGAAACACTGCATGTTGGTGAAGGGCATATTGAAGAAGGGATCAGCCGAGTGGTTCTTGCGGGAGAACAACTCCATTTGGCTCACTAACTTCACACACCATCAGGCTTTCCAAGCAGCTCTCAAGGAAACTCAGTTTTTCACACTCTATGCTTAGTGCCCTTTGAGTACCTAGGACTGAAATGAAGTTTGGTGAGCATCCCACACAAACGAATGCTCCACATGCGGGTTTCACATGCCACCAACTCCACATTCACAGGCAACTTCAGCGCCACAGCCGTTTTCAGATAGCCCTCAATGCAAAGGCTCTAGACACAAATATTGGTGTGAGAGTTAATTCAATCAAGGAAACACTGCATGTTGGTGAAGCGCATATTGAAGAAGGATCAGCCGAAGTGGTTCTTGTGGGAGAACAACTCCATTTGGCTCACTAACTTCACACACCATCAGGCTTCCAAGCAGCTCTCAAGGAAACTCAGTTTTCACACTCTATGCTTAGTGCCCTTTGAGTGCATTATCTAGGAATGAACCTGGTAGAGCATCCAACACAAACGAATGCTCCACATGCGGGTTTCACATGCCACCAACTCCAAATTCACAGGCAACTTCAGCGCCACAGCCGTTTTCAGATAGCCCTCAATGCAAAGGCTCTAGACGCAAATATTGGTGTGAGAGCTAATTCAATCAAGGAAACACTGCATGTTGGTGAAGGGCATATTGAAGAAGGATCAGCCGAGTGGTTCTTGTGGGAGAACAACTCCATTTGGCTCACTAACTTCACACACCATCAGGCTTCCAAGCAGCTCTCAAGGAAACTCAGTTTTCACACTCTATGCTTAGTGCCCTTTGAGTGCCTAGGACTGAAATGAAGCTTGGTGAGCATCCCACATAAACGAATGCTCCACTTGCGGGTTTCACATGCCACCAACTCCACATTCACAGGCAACTTCAGCGCACAGCCGTTTCAGATAGCCCTCAATGCAAAGGCTCTAGACGCAAATATTGGTGTGAGAGCTAATTCAATCAAGGAAACACTGCATGTGGTGAAGGGCATATTGAAGAAGGGATCAGCCGAGTGGTTCTTGCGGGAGAACAACTCCATTTGGCTCACTAACTTCACACACCATCAGGCTTCCAAGCAGCTCTCAAGGAAACTCAGTTTTCACACTCTATGCTTAGTGCCCTTTGAGTACCTAGACTGAAATGAAGTTTGGTGAGCATCCCACACAAACGAATGCTCCACATGCGGGTTTCACATGCCACCAACTCCACATTCACAGGCAACTTCAGCGCCACAGCCGTTTTCAGATAGCCCTCAATGCAAAGGTTCTAGACACAAATATTGGTGTGAGAGCTAATTCAATCAAGGAAACACTGCATGTTGGTGAAGCGCATATTGAAGAAGGATCAGCCGAGTGGTTCTTGTGGGAGAACAACTCCATTTGGCTCACTAACTTCACACACCATCAGGCTTCCAAGCAGCTCTCAAGGAAACTCAGTTTTCACACTCTATGCTTAGTGCCCTTTGAGTGCATTATCTAGGAATGAACCTGGTAGAGCATCCAACACAAACGAATGCTCCACATGCGGGTTTCACATGCCACCAACTCCAAATTCACAGGCAACTTCAGCGCCACAGCCGTTTTCAGATAGCCCTCAATGCAAAGGCTCTAGACGCAAATATTGGTGTGAGAGCTAATTCAATCAAGGAAACACTGCATGTTGGTGAAGGGCATATTGAAGAAGGATCAGCCGAGTGGTTCTTGTGGGAGAACAACTCCATTTGGCTCACTAACTTCACACACCATCAGGCTTCCAAGCAGCTCTCAAGGAAACTCAGTTTTCACACTCTATGCTTAGTGCCCTTTGAGTGCATTATCTAGGAATGAACCTGGTAGAGCATCCCACACAAACGAATGCTCCACATGCGGGTTTCACATGCCACCAACTGCACATTCACAGGCAACTTCAGCGCCACAGCCGTTTTCAGATAGCCCTCAATGCAAAGGCTCTAGACGCAAATATTGGTGTGAGAGCTAATTCAATCAAGGAAACACTGCATGTTGGTGAAGGGCATATTGAAGAAGGATCAGCGAGTGGTTCTTGTGGGAGAACAACTCCATTGGCTCACTAACTTCACACACCATCAGGCTTCCAAGCAGCTCTCAAGGAAACTCAGTTTTCACACTCTATGCTTAGTGCCCTTTGAGTGCATTATCTAGGAATGAACCTGGTAGAGCATCCACACAAACGAATGCTCCACATGCGGGTTTCACATGCCACCAACTCCACATTCACAGGCAACTTCAGCGCCACAGCCGTTTTCAGATAGCCCTCAATGCAAAGGCTCTAGACGCAAATATTGGTGTGAGAGCTAATTCAATCAAGGAAACACTGCATGTTGGTGAAGGGCATATTGAAGAAGGATCAGCCGAGTGGTTCTTGTGGGAGAACAACTCCATTTGGCTCACTAACTTCACACACCATCAGGCTTCCAAGCAGCCCTCAAGGAAACTCAGTTTTCACACTCTATGCTTAGTGCCCTTTGAGTGCATTATCTAGGAATGAACCTGCTAGAGCATCCCACACAAACGAATGCTCCACATGCGGGTTTCACATGCCACCAACTCCACATTCACAGGCAACTTCAGCGCCACAGCCGTTTTCAGATAGCCCTCAATGCAAAGGCTCTAGACGCAAATATTGGTGTGAGAGCTAATTCAATCAAGGAAACACTGCATGTTGGTGAAGGGCATATTGAAGAAGGATCAGCCGAGTGGTTCTTGCGGGAGAACAACTCCATTTGGCTCACTAACTTCACACACCATCAGGCTTCCAAGCAGCTCTCAAGGAAACTCAGTTTTCACACTCTATGCTTAGTGCCCTTTGAGTACCTAGGACTGAAATGAAGTTTGGTGAGCATCCCACACAAACGAATGCTCCACATGCGGGTTTCACATGCCACCAACTCCACATTCACAGGCAACTTCAGCGCCACAGCCGTTTTCAGATAGCCCTCAATGCAAAGGTTCTAGACACAAATATTGGTGTGAGAGCTAATTCAATCAAGGAAACACTGCATGTTGGTGAAGCGCATATTGAAGAAGGATCAGCCGAGTGGTTCTTGTGGGAGAACAACTCCATTTGGCTCACTAACTTCACACACCATCAGGCTTCCAAGCAGCTCTCAAGGAAACTCAGTTTTCACACTCTATGCTTAGTGCCCTTTGAGTGCATTATCTAGGAATGAACCTGGTAGAGCATCCAACACAAACGAATGCTCCACATGCGGGTTTCACATGCCACCAACTCCAAATTCACAGGCAACATCAGCGCCACAGCCGTTTTCAGATAGCCCTCAATGCAAAGGCTCTAGACGCAAATATTGGTGTGAGAGCTAATTCAATCAAGGAAACACTGCATGTTGGTGAAGGGCATATTGAAGAAGGATCAGCCGAGTGGTTCTTGTGGGAGAACAACTCCATTTGGCTCACTAACTTCACACACCATCAGGCTTCCAAGCAGCTCTCAAGGAAACTCAGTTTTCACACTCTATGCTTAGTGCCCTTTGAGTGCCTAGGACTGAAATGAAGCTTGGTGAGCATCCCACATAAACGAATGCTCCACTTGCGGGTTTCACATGCCACCAACTCCACATTCACAGGCAACTTCAGCGCCACAGCCGTTTTCAGATAGCCCTCAATGCAAAGGCTCTAGACGCAAATATTGGTGTGAGAGCTAATTCAATCAAGGAAACACTGCATGTTGGTGAAGGGCATATTGAAGAAGGATCAGCCGAGTGGTTCTTGCGGGAGAACAACTCCATTTGGCTCACTAACTTCACACACCATCAGGCTTCCAAGCAGCTCTCAAGGAAACTCAGTTTTCACACTCTATGCTTAGTGCCCTTTGAGTACCTAGGACTGAAATGAAGTTTGGTGAGCATCCCACACAAACGAATGCTCCACATGCGGGTTTCACATGCCACCAACTCCACATTCACAGGCAACTTCAGCGCCACAGCCGTTTTCAGATAGCCCTCAATGCAAAGGTTCTAGACACAAATATTGGTGTGAGAGCTAATTCAATCAAGGAAACACTGCATGTTGGTGAAGCGCATATTGAAGAAGGATCAGCCGAGTGGTTCTTGTGGGAGAACAACTCCATTTGGCTCACTAACTTCACACACCATCAGGCTTCCAAGCAGCTCTCAAGGAAACTCAGTTTTCACACTCTATGCTTAGTGCCCTTTGAGTGCATTATCTAGGAATGAACCTGGTAGAGCATCCCACACAAACGAATGCTCCACATGCGGGTTTCACATGCCACCAACTCCAAATTCACAGGCAACTTCAGCGCCACAGCCGTTTTCAGATAGCCCTCAATGCAAAGGCTCTAGACGCAAATATTGGTGTGAGAGCTAATTCAATCAAGGAAACACTGCATGTTGGTGAAGGGCATACTGAAGAAGGATCAGCCAAGTGGTTCTTGTGGGAGAACAACTCCATTTGGCTCACTAACTTCACACACCATCAGGCTTCCAAGCAGCTCTCAAGGAAACTCAGTTTTCACACTCTATGCTTAGTGCCCTTTGAGTGCATTATCTAGGAATGAACCTGGTAGAGCATCCCACACAAACGAATGCTCCACATGCGGGTTTCACATGCCACCAACTCCACATTCACAGGCAACTTCAGCGCCACAGCCGTTTTCAGATAGCCCTCAATGCAAAGGCTCTAGACGCAAATATTGGTGTGAGAGCTAATTCAATCAAGGAAACACTGCATGTTGGTGAAGGGCATATTGAAGAAGGATCAGCCGAGTGGTTCTTGTGGGAGAACAACTCCATTTGGCTCACTAACTTCACACACCATCAGGCTTCCAAGCAGCTCTCAAGGAAACTCAGTTTTCACACTCTATGCTTAGTGCCCTTTGAGTACCTAGGACTGAAATGAAGTTTGGTGAGCATCCCACACAAACGAATGCTCCACATGCGGGTTTCACATGCCACCAACTCCACATTCACAGGCAACTTCAGCGCCACAGCCGTTTTCAGATAGCCCTCAATGCAAAGGTTCTAGACACAAATATTGGTGTGAGAGCTAATTCAATCAAGGAAACACTGCATGTTGGTGAAGCGCATATTGAAGAAGGATCAGCCGAGTGGTTCTTGTGGGAGAACAACTCCATTTGGCTCACTAACTTCACACACCATCAGGCTTCCAAGCAGCTCTCAAGGAAACTCAGTTTTCACACTCTATGCTTAGTGCCCTTTGAGTGCATTATCTAGGAATGAACCTGGTAGAGCATCCCACACAAACGAATGCTCCACATGCGGGTTTCACATGCCACCAACTCCAAATTCACAGGCAACTTCAGCGCCACAGCCGTTTTCAGATAGCCCTCAATGCAAAGGCTCTAGACGCAAATATTGGTGTGAGAGCTAATTCAATCAAGGAAACACTGCATGTTGGTGAAGGGCATACTGAAGAAGGATCAGCCAAGTGGTTCTTGTGGGAGAACAACTCCATTTGGCTCACTAACTTCACACACCATCAGGCTTCCAAGCAGCTCTCAAGGAAACTCAGTTTTCACACTCTATGCTTAGTGCCCTTTGAGTGCATTATCTAGGAATGAACCTGGTAGAGCATCCCACACAAACGAATGCTCCACATGCGGGTTTCACATGCCACCAACTCCACATTCACAGGCAACTTCAGCGCCACAGCCGTTTTCAGATAGCCCTCAATGCAAAGGCTCTAGACGCAAATATTGGTGTGAGAGCTAATTCAATCAAGGAAACACTGCATGTTGGTGAAGGGCATATTGAAGAAGGATCAGCCGAGTGGTTCTTGTGGGAGAACAACTCCATTTGGCTCACTAACTTCACACACCATCAGGCTTCCAAGCAGCTCTCAAGGAAACTCAGTTTTCACACTCTATGCTTAGTGCTCTTTGTGTGCCTAGAACTGAAATGAAGCTTGGTGAGCATCCCACACAAACGAATGCTCCACATGCGGGTTTCACATGCCACCAACTCCAAATTCACAGGCAACTTCAGCGCCACAGCCGTTTTCAGATAGCCCTCAATGCAAAGGCTCTAGATGCAAATATTGGTGTGAGAGCTAATTCAATCAAGGAAACACTGCATGTTGGTGAAGGGCATATTGAAGAAGGATCAGCCGAGTGGTTCTTGTGGGAGAACAACTCCATTTGGCTCACTAACGTCACACACCATCAGGCTTCCAAGCAGCTCTCAAGGAAGCTCAGTTTTCACACTCTATGCTTAGTGCCCTTTGAGTGCATTATCTACGAATGAACCTGGTAGAGCATCCCACACAAACGAATGCTCTACATGCGGGTTTCACATGCCACCAACTCCACATTCACAGGCAACTTCAGCGCCACAGCCGTTTTCAGATAGCCCTCAATGCAAAGGCTCTAGACGCAAATATTGGTGTGAGAGCTAATTCAATCAAGGAAACACTGCATGTTGGTGAAGGGCATATTGAAGAAGGATCAGCCGAGTGGTTCTTGTGGTAGAACAACTCCATTTGGCTCACTAACTTCACACACCATCAGGCTTCCAAGCAGCTCTCAAGGAAACTCAGTTTTCACACTCTATGCTTAGTGCCCTTTGAGTGCATTATCTAGGAATGAACCTGGTAGAGCATCCCACACAAACGAATGCTCCACATGCGGGTTTCACATGACACCAACTCCACATTCACAGGCAACTTCAGCGCCACAGCCGTTTTCAGATAGCCCTCAATGCAAAGGCTCTAGACGCAAATATTGGTGTGAGAGCTAATTCAATCAAGGAAACACTGCATGTTGGTGAAGGGCATATTGAAGAAGGATCAGCCGAGTGGTTCTTGTGGGAGAACAACTCCATTTGGCTCACTAACTTCACACACCATCAGGCTTCCAAGCAGCTCTCAAGGAAACTCAGTTTTCACACTCTATGCTTAGTGCCCTTTGAGTGCCTAGGACGGAAATGAAGCTTGGAGAGCATCCCACACAAACGAATGCTCCACATGCGGGTTTCACATGACACCAACTCCACATTGACAGGCAACTTCAGCGCCACAGCCGTTTTCAGATAGCCCTCAATGCAAAGGCTCTAGACGCAAATATTGGTGTGAGAGCTAATTCAATCAAGGAAACACTGCATGTTGGTGAAGGGCATATTGAAGAAGGATCAGCCGAGTGGTTCTTGTGGGAGAACAACTCCATTTGGCTCACTAACTTCACACACCATCAGGCTTCCAAGCAGCTCTCAAGGAAACTCAGTTTTCACACTCTATGCTTAGTGCCCTTTGAGTGCATTATCTAGGAATGATCCTGGTAGAGCATCCCACACAAACGAATGCTCCACATGCGGGTTTCACATGCCACCAACTCCACATTCACAGGCAACTTCAGCGCCACAGCCGTTTTCAGATAGCCCTCAATGCAAAGGCTCTAGACGCAAATATTGGTGTGAGAGCTAATTCAATCAAGGAAACACTGCATGTTGGTGAAGGGCATATTGAAGAAGGATCAGCCGAGTGGTTCTTGTGGGAGAACAACTCCATTTGGCTCACTAACTTCACACACCATCAGGCTTCCAAGCAGCTCTCAAGGAAACTCAGTTTTCACACTCTATGCTTAGTGCTCTTTGTGTGCCTAGGACTGAAATGAAGCTTGGTAAGCATCCCACACAAACGAATGCTCCACATGCGGGTTTCACATGCCACCAACTCCACATTCACAGCACCCTCAGCGCCACAGCCATTTTCAGATAGCCCTCAATGCAAAGGCTCTAGACGCAAATATTGGTGTGAGAGCTAATTCAATCAAGGAAACACTGCATGTTGGTGAAGGACATATTGAAGAAGGATCAGCCGAGTGGTTCTTGTGGGAGAACAACTACATTTGGCTCACTAACTTCACACACCATCAGGCTTCCAAGCAGCTCTCAAGGAAACTCAGTTTTCACACTCTATGCTTAGTGCCCTTTGAGTGCATTATCTAGGAATGAACCTGGTAGAGCATCCAGAAAAACGAATGCTCCACATGCGGGTTTCACATGCCACCAACTCCACATTGATAGGCAACTTCAACGCCACAGCCGTTTTCAGATAGCCCTCAATGCAAAGGCTCTAGATGCAAATATTGGTGTGAGAGCTAATTCAATCAAGGAAACACTGCATGTTGGTGAAGGGCATATTGAAGAAGGATCAGCCGAGTGGTTCTTGTGGGAGAACAACTCCATTTGGCTCACTAACTTCACACACCATCAGGCTTCCAAGCAGCTTTCAAGGAAACTCAGTTTTCACAAACTATGCTTAGTGCCCTTTGAGTACCTAGGAATGAAATGAAGCTTGGTGAGCATCCCACACAAACGAATGCTCCACATGCGGGTTTCACATGCCACCAACTTCACATTCACAGGCAACTTCAGCGCCACAGCCGTTTTCAGATAGCCCTCAATGTAAAGGCTCTAGACGCAAATATTGGTGTGGGGGATAATTCAATCAAGGAAACACTGCATGTTGGTGAAGGGCATATTGAAGAAGGATCAGCCGAGTGGTTCTTGTGGGAGAACAACTCCATTTGGCTCACTAACTTCACACACCATCAGGCTTCCAAGCAGCTCTCAAGGAAACTCAGTTTTCACACTCTATGCTTAGTGCCCTTTGAGTGCATTATCTAGGAATGAACCTGGTAGAGCATCCCACACAAACGAATGCTCCACATGCGGTTTCAAATGCCACCAACTCCACATTCTCAGGCAACTTCAGCGCAACAGCCATTTTCAGATAGCCCTCAATGCAAAGGCTCTAGACGCAAATATTGGTGTGAGAGCTAATTCAATCAAGGAAACACTGCATGTTGGTGAAGGGCATATTGAAGAAGGATCAGCCGAGTGGTTCTTGTGGTAGAACAACTCCATTTGGCTCACTAACTCCACACACCATCAGTCATCCAAGCAGCTCTCAAGGAAACTCAGTTTTCACACTCTATGCTTAGTGCCCTTTGAGTGCATTATCTAGGAATGAACCTGGTAGAGCATCCCACACAAACGAATGCTCCACATGCGGGTTTCACATGCCACCAACTCCACATTCACAGGCAACTTCAGCGCCACAGCCGTTTTCAGATAGCCCTCAATGCAAAGGCTCTAGACGCAAATATTGGTGTGAGAGCTAATTCAATCAAGGAAACACTGCATGTTGGTGAAGGGCATATTGAAGAAGGATCAGCCGAGTGGTTCTTGTGGGAGAACAACTGCATTTGACTCACTAACTTCACACACCATCAGGCTTCCAAGCAGCTCTCAAGGAAACTCAGTTTTCACACTCTATGCTTAGTGCCCTTTGAGTGCATTATCTAGGAATGAACCTGGTAGAGCATCCCACACAAACGAAAGCTCCTCATGCGGGTTTCACATGCCACCAACTCCACATTCACAGGCAACTTCAGCGCCACAGCCGTTTTCAGATAGCCCTCAATGCAAAGGCTCTAGACGCAAATATTGGTGTGAGAGCTAATTCAATCAAGGAAACACTGCATGTTGGTGAAGGGCATATTGAAGAAGGATCAGCCGAGTGGTTCTTGTGGGAGAACAACTCCATTTGGCTCACTAACTTCACACACCATCAGGCTTCCAAGCAGCTCTCAAGGAAACTCAGTTTTCACACTCTATGCTTAGTGCCCTTTGAGTGCCTAGGACTGAAATGAAGCTTGGTAAGCATCCCACACAAACGAATGCTCCACATGCGGGTTTCACAAGCCACCAACTCCACATTCTCAGGCAACTTCAGCGCCACAGCCGTTTTCAGATAGCCCTCAATGCAAAGGCTCTAGACACAAATATTGGTGTGAGAGCTAATTCAATCAAGGAAACACTGCATGTTGGTGAAGCGCATATTGAAGAAGGATAAGCCGAGTGTTTTTTTGTGGGAGAACAACTCCATTTGGCTCACTAACTTCACACACCATCAGGCTTCCAAGAAGCTCTCAAGGAAACTCAGTTTTCACACTCTATGCTTAGTGCCCTTTGAGTGCATTATCTAGGAATGAACCAGGTAGAACATCCCACACAAACGAATGCTCTACATGCGGGTTTCACATGCCACCAACTCCACATTCACAGGCAACTTCAGCGCCATAGCTGTTTTCAGATAGCCCTCAATGCAAAGGCTCTAGACGCAAATATTGGTGTGAGAGCTAATTCAATCAAGGAAACACTGCATGTTGGTGAAGGGCATATTGAAGAAGGATCAGCCGAGTGGTTCTTGTGGGAGAAGAACTCCATTTGGCTCACTAACTTCACACACCATCAGGCTTCCAAGCAGCTCTCAAGGAAACTCAGTTTTCACACTCTATGCTTAGTGCCCTTTGAGTGCATTATCTAGGAATGAACCTGGTAGAGCATCCCACACAAACGAATGCTCCACATGCGGGTTTCACATGCCACCAACTCCACATTCACAGGCAACTTCAGCACCACAGCCGTTTTCAGATAGCCCTCAATGCAAAGGCTCTAGACGCAAATATTGGTGTGAGAGCTAATTCAATCAAGGAAACACTGCATGTTGGTGAAGGGCATATTGAAGAAGGATCAGCCGAGTGGTTCTTGTGTGAGAACAACTCCATTTGGCTCACTAACTTCACACACCATCAGGCTTCCAAGCAGCTCTCAAGGAAACTCAGTTTTCACACTCTATGCTTAGTGCCCTTTGAGTACCTAGGACTGAAATGAAGCTTGGTGAGCATCCCACACAAACGAATGCTCCACATGCGGGTTTCACATGCCACCAACTCCACATTCACAGGCAACTTCAGCGCCACAGCCGTTTTCAGATAGCCCTCAATGCAAAGGCTCTAGACACAAATATTGGTGTGAGAGCTAATTCAATCAAGGAAACACTGCATGTTGGTGAAGCGCATATTGAAGAAGGATAAGCCGAGTGTTTCTTTGTGGGAGAACAACTCGATTTGACTCACTAACTTCACACACCATCAGGCTTCCAAGCAGCTCTCAAGGAAACTCAGTTTTCACACTCTATGCTTAGTGCCCTTTGAGTGCCTAGGACTGAAATGAAGCTTGGTAAGCATCCCACACAAACGAATGCTCCACATGCGGGTTTCACATGCCACCAACTCCACATTCTCAGGCAACTTCAGCGCCACAGCCGTTTTCAGATAGCCCTCAATGCAAAGGCTCTAGACACAAATATTGGTGTGAGAGCTAATTCAATCAAGGAAACACTGCATGTTGGTGAAGCGCATATTGAAGAAGTATAAGCCGAGTTTTTTTTTGTGGGAGAACAACTCCATTTGGCTCACTAACTTCACACACCATCAGGCTTCCAAGCAGCTCTCAAGGAAACTCAGTTTTCACACTCTATGCTTAGTGCCCTTTGAGTGAATTATCTAGGAATGAACCAGGTAGAACATCCCACACAAACGAATGCTCTAAATGCGGGTTTCACATGCCACCAACTCCACATTCACAGGCAACTTCAGGGCCACAGCTGTTTTCAGATAGCCCTCAATGCAAAGGCTCTAGACGCAAATATTGGTGTGAGAGCTAATTCAATCAAGGAAACACTGCATGTTGGTGAAGGGCATATTGAAGAAGGATCAGCCGAGTGGTTCTTGTGGGAGAACAACTCCATTTGGCTCACTAACTTCACACACCATCAGGCTTCCAAGCAGCTCTCAAGGAAACTCAGTTTTCACACTCTATGCTTAGTGCACTTTGAGTGCCTAGGATTGAAATGAAGCTTGGTAAGCATCCCACACAAACGAATGCTCCACATGCGGGTTTCACATGCCACCAACTCCACATTCTCAGGCAACTTCAGCGCCACAGCCGTTTTCAGATAGCCCTCAATGCAAAGGCTCTAGACACAAATATTGGTGTGAGAGCTAATTCAATCAAGGAAACACTGCATGTTGGTGAAGCGCATATTGAAGAAGGATAAGCCGAGTGTTTTTTTTGTGGGAGAACAACTCCATTTGGCTCACTAACTTCACACACCATCAGGCTTCCAAGCAGCTCTCAAGGAAACTCAGTTTTCACACTCTATGCTTAGTGCCCTTTGAGTGCATTATCTAGGAATGAACCAAGTAGAACATCCCACACAAACGAATGCTCTACATGCGGGTTTCACATGCCACCAACTCCACATTCACAGGCAACTTCAGCGCCATAGCTGTTTTCAGATAGCCCTCAATGCAAAGGCTCTAGACGCAAATATTGGTGTGAGAGCTAATTCAATCAAGGAAACACTGCATGTTGGTGAAGGGCATATTGAAGAAGGATCAGCCGAGTGGTTCTTGTGGGAGAAGAACTCCATTTGGCTCACTAACTTCACACACCATCAGGCTTCCAAGCAGCTCTCAAGGAAACTCAGTTTTCACACTCTATGCTTAGTGCCCTTTGAGTGCATTATCTAGGAATGAACCTGGTAGAGCATCCCACACAAACGAATGCTCCACATGCGGGTTTCACATGCCACCAACTCCACATTCACAGGCAACTTCAGCACCACAGCCGTTTTCAGATAGCCCTCAATGCAAAGGCTCTAGACGCAAATATTGGTGTGAGAGCTAATTCAATCAAGGAAACACTGCATGTTGGTGAAGGGCATATTGAAGAAGGATCAGCCGAGTGGTTCTTGTGTGAGAACAACTCCATTTGGCTCACTAACTTCACACACCATCAGGCTTCCAAGCAGCTCTCAAGGAAACTCAGTTTTCACACTCTATGCTTAGTGCCCTTTGAGTACCTAGGACTGAAATGAAGCTTGGTGAGCATCCCACACAAACGAATGCTCCACATGCGGGTTTCACATGCCACCAACTCCACATTCACAGGCAACTTCAGCGCCACAGCCGTTTTCAGATAGCCCTCAATGCAAAGGCTCTAGACACAAATATTGGTGTGAGAGCTAATTCAATCAAGGAAACACTGCATGTTGGTGAAGCGCATATTGAAGAAGGATCAGCCGAGTGTTTTTTTGTGGGAGAACAACTCGATTTGACTCACTAACTTCACACACCATCAGGCTTCCAAGCAGCTCTCAAGGAAACTCAGTTTTCACACTCTATGCTTAGTGCCCTTTGAGTGCCTAGGACTGAAATGAAGCTTGGTAAGCATCCCACACAAACGAATGCTCCACATGCGGGTTTCACATGCCACCAACTCCACATTCACAGGCAACTTCAGCGCCACAGCCGTTTTCAGATAGCCCTCAATGCAAAGGCTCTAGACATAAATATTGGTGTGAGAGCTAATTCAATCAAGGAAACACTGCATGTTGGTGAAGCGCATATTGAAGAAGTATAAGCCGAGTTTTTTTTTGTGGGAGAACAACTCCATTTGGCTCACTAACTTCACACACCATCAGGCTTCCAAGCAGCTCTCAAGGAAACTCAGTTTTCACACTCTATGCTTAGTGCCCTTTGAGTGAATTATCTAGGAATGAACCAGGTAGAACATCCCACACAAACGAATGCTCTACATGCGGGTTTCACATGCCACCAACTCCACATTCACAGGCAACTTCAGGGCCACAGCTGTTTTCAGATAGCCCTCAATGCAAAGGCTCTAGACGCAAATATTGGTGTGAGAGCTAATTCAATCAAGGAAACACTGCATGTTGGTGAAGGGCATATTGAAGAAGGATCAGCCGAGTGGTTCTTGTGGGAGAACAACTCCATTTGGCTCACTAACTTCACACACCATCAGGCTTCCAAGCAGCTCTCAAGGAAACTCAGTTTTCACACTCTATGCTTAGTGCCCTTTGAGTGCATTATCTAAGAATGAACCTGGTAGAGCATCCCACACAAACGAATGCTCCACATGCGGGTTTCACATGCCACCAACTCCACATTCACAGGCAACTTCAGCGCCACAGCCGTTTTCAGATAGCCCTCAATGCAAAGGCTCTAGACGCAAATATTGGTGTGAGAGCTAATTCAATCAAGGAAACACTGCATGTTGGTGAAGGGCATATTGAAGAAGGATCAGCCGAGTGGTTCTTGTGGGAGAACAACTCCATTTGGCTCACTAACTTCACACACCATCAGGCTTCCAAGCAGCTCTCAAGCAAACTCAGTTTTCACACTCTATGCTTAGTGCCCTTTGAGTACCTAGGAATGAAATGAAGCTTGGTGAGCATCCCACACAAACGAATGCTCCACATGCGGGTTTCACATGCCACCAACTCCACATTCACAGGCAACTTCAGCGCCACAGCCATTTTCAGATAGCCCTCAATGCAAAGGCTCTAGACACAAATATTGGTGTGAGAGCTAATTCAATCAAGGAAACACTGCATGTTGGTGAAGCGCATATTGAAGAAGGATAAGCCGAGTGTTTTTTTGTGGGAGAACTACTCGATTTGACTCACTAACTTCACACACCATCAGGCTTCCAAGCAGCTCTCAAGGAAACTCAGTTTTCACACTCTATGCTTAGTGCCCTTTGAGTGCATTATCTAGGAATGAACCTGGTAGAGCATCCCACACAAACGAATGCTCCACATGCGGGTTTCACATGCCACCAACTCCACATTCTCAGGCAACTTCAGCGCCACAGCCGTTTTCAGATAGCCCTCAATGCAAAGGCTCTAGACACAAATATTGGTGTGAGAGCTAATTCAATCAAGGAAACACTGCATGTTGGTGAAGCGCATATTGAAGAAGGATAAGCCGAGTGTTTTTTGTGGGAGAACAACTCCATTTGGCTCACTAACTTCACACACCATCAGGCTTCCAAGCAGCTCTCAAGGAAACTCAGTTTTCACACTCTATGCTTAGTGCCCTTTGAGTGCATTATCTAGGAATGAACCTGGTTGAACATCCCACACAAACGAATGCTCCACATGCGGGTTTCACATGCCACCAACTCCACATTGACAGGCAACTTCAGCGCCACAGCTTTTTTCAGATAGCCCTCAATGCAAAGGCTCTAGACGCAAATATTGGTGTGAGAGCTAATTCAATCAAGGAAACACTGCATGTTGGTGAAGGGCATATTGAAGAAGGATCAGCCGAGTGGTTCTTGTGGGAGAACAACTCCATTTGGCTCACTAACTTCACACACCATCAGGCTTCCAAGCAGCTCTCAAGGAAACTCAGTTTTCATATTCTATGCTTAGTGCCCTTTGAGTGCATTATCTAGGAATGAACCTGGTAGAGCATCCCACACAAACGAATGCTCCACATGCGGGTTTCACATGCCACCAACTCCACATTCACAGGCAACTTCAGCGCCACAGCCGTTTTCAGATAGCCCTCAATGCAAAGGCTCTAGACGCAAATATTGGTGTGAGAGCTAATTCAATCAAGGAAACACTGCATGTTGGTGAAGGGCATATTGAAGAAGGATCAGCCGAGTGGTTCTTGTTGGAGAACAACTCCATTTGGCTCACTAACTTCACACACCATCAGGCTTCCAAGCAGCTCTCAAGGAAACTCAGTTTTCACACTCTATGCTTAGTGCCCTTTGAGTGCATTATCTAGGAATGAACCTGGTAGAACATCCCACACAAACGAATGCTCCACATGCGGGTTTCACATGCCACCAACTCCACATTCACAGGCAACTTCAGCGCCACAGCCGTTTTCAGATAGCCCTCAATGCAAAGGCTCTAGACGCAAATATTGGTGTGAGAGCTAATTCAATCAAGGAAACACTGCATGTTGGTGAAGGGCATATTGAAGAAGGATCAGCCGAGTGGTTCTTGTGGGAGAACAACTCCATTTGGCTCACTAACTTCACACACCATCAGGCTTCCAAGCAGCTCTCAAGGAAACTCAGTTTTCACACTCTATGCTTAGTGCCCTTTGAGTGCCTAGGACTGAAATGAAGCTTGGTAAGCATCCCACACAAACGAATGCTCCACATGCGGGTTTCACATGCCACCAACTCCACATTCTCAGGCAACTTCAGCGCCACAGCCGTTTTCAGATAGCCCTCAATGCAAAGGCTCTAGACACAAATATTGGTGTGAGAGCTAATTCAATCAAGGAAACACTGCATGTTGGTGAAGCGCATATTGAAGAAGGATAAGCCGAGTGTTTTTTTTGTGGGAGAACAACTCCATTTGGCTCACTAACTTCACACACCATCAGGCTTCCAAGCAGCTCTCAAGGAAACTCAGTTTTCACACTCTATGCTTAGTGCCCTTTGAGTGCATTATCTAGGAATGAACCAGGTAGAACATCCAACACAAACGAATGCTCTACTTGCGGGTTTCACATGCCACCAACTCCACATTCACAGGCAACTTCAGCGCCACAGCTGTTTTCAGATAGCCCTCAATGCAAAGGCTCTAGACGCAAATATTGGTGTGAGAGCTAATTCAATCAAGGAAACACTGCATGTTGGTGAAGGGCATATTGAAGAAGGATCAGCCGAGTGGTTCTTGTGGGAGAACAACTCCATTTGGCTCACTAACTTCACACACCATCAGGCTTCCAAGCAGCTCTCAAGGAAACTCAGTTTTCACACTCTATGCTTAGTGCCCTTTGAGTGCATTATCTAGGAATGAACCTGGTAGAGCATCCCACACAAACGAATGCTCCACATGCGGGTTTCACATGCCACCAACTCCACATTCACAGGCAACTTCAGCGCCACAGCCGTTTTCAGATAGCCCTCAATGCAAAGGCTCTAGACACAAATATTGGTGTGAGAGCTAATTCAATCAAGGAAACACTGCATGTTGGTGAAGCGCATATTGAAGAAGGATAAGCCGAGTGTTTTTTTGTGGGAGAACAACTCGATTTGTCTCACTAACTTCACACACCATCAGGCTTCCAAGCAGCTCTCAAGGAAACTCAGTTTTCACACTCTATGCTTAGTGCCCTTTGAGTGCCTAGGACTGAAATGAAGCTTGGTAAGCATCCCACACAAACGAATGCTCCACATGCGGGTTTCACATGCCACCAACTCCACATTCTCAGGCAACTTCAGCGCCACAGCCGTTTTCAGATAGCCCTCAATGCAAAGGCTCTAGACACAAATATTGGTGTGAGAGCTAATTCAATCAAGGAAACACTGCATGTTGGTGAAGCGCATATTGAAGAAGTATAAGCCGAGTTTTTTTTTGTGGGAGAACAACTCCATTTGGCTCACTAACTTCACACACCATCAGGCTTCCAAGCAGCTCTCAAGGAAACTCAGTTTTCACACTCTATGCTTAGTGCCCTTTGAGTGCATTATCTAGGAATGAACCAGGTAGAACATCCCACACAAACGAATGCTCTACATGCGGGTTTCACATGCCACCAACTCCACATTCACAGGCAACTTCAGCGCCACAGCTGTTTTCAGATAGCCCTCAATGCAAAGGCTCTAGACGCAAATATTGGTGTGAGAGCTAATTCAATCAAGGAAACACTGCATGTTGGTGAAGGGCATATTGAAGAAGGATCAGCCGAGTGGTTCTTGTGGGAGAACAACTCCATTTGGCTCACTAACTTCACACACCATCAGGCTTCCAAGCAGCTCTCAAGCAAACTCAGTTTTCACACTCTATGCTTAGTGCCCTTTGAGTACCTAGGAATGAAATGAAGCTTGGTGAGCATCCCACACAAACGAATGCTCCACATGCGGGTTTCACATGCCACCAACTCCACATTCACAGGCAACTTCAGCGCCACAGCCGTTTTCAGATAGCCCTCAATGCAAAGGCTCTAGACACAAATATTGGTGTGAGAGCTAATTCAATCAAGGAAACACTGCATGTTGGTGAAGCGCATATTGAAGAAGGATAAGCCGAGTGTTTTTTGTGGGAGAACAACTCCATTTGGCTCACTAACTTCACACACCATCAGGCTTCCAAGCAGCTCTCAAGGAAACTCAGTTTTCACACTCTATGCTTAGTGCCCTTTGAGTGCATTATCTAGGAATGAACCTGGTTGAACATCCCACACAAACGAATGCTCCACATGCGGGTTTCACATGCCACCAACTCCACATTCACAGGCAACTTCAGCGCCACAGCTTTTTTCAGATAGCCCTCAATGCAAAGGCTCTAGACGCAAATATTGGTGTGAGAGCTAATTCAATCAAGGAAACACTGCATGTTGGTGAAGGGCATATTGAAGAAGGATCAGCCGAGTGGTTCTTGTGGGAGAACAACTCCATTTGGCTCACTAACTTCACACACCATCAGGCTTCCAAGCAGCTCTCAAGGAAACTCAGTTTTCACACTCTATGCTTAGTGCCCTTTGAGTGCATTATCTAGGAATGAACCTGGTAGAGCATCCCACACAAACGAATGCTCCACATGCGGGTTTCACATGCCACCAACTCCACATTCACAGGCAACTTCAGCGCCACAGCCGTTTTCAGATAGCCCTCAATGCAAAGGCTCTAGACACAAATATTGGTGTGAGAGCTAATTCAATCAAGGAAACACTGCATGTTGGTGAAGGGCATATTGAAGAAGGATCAGCCGAGTGGTTCTTGTGGGAGAACAACTCCATTTGGCTCACTAACTTCACACACCATCAGGCTTCCAAGCAGCTCTCAAGGAAACTCAGTTTTCACACTCTATGCTTAGTGCCCTTTGAGTGCATTATCTAGGAATGAACCTGGTAGAACATCCCACACAAACGAATGCTCCATATGCGGGTTTCACATGCCACCAACTCCACATTCACAGGCAACTTCAGCGCCACAGCTGTTTTCAGATAGCCCTCAATGCAAAGGCTCTAGACGCAAATATTGGTGTGAGAGCTAATTCAATCAAGGAAACACTGCATGTTGGTGAAGGGCATATTGAAGAAGGATCAGCCGAGTGGTTCTTGTGGGAGAACAACTCCATTTGGCTCACTAACTTCACACACCATCAGGCTTCCAAGCAGCTATCAAGGAAACTCAGTTTTCACACTCTATGCTTAGTGCCCTTTGAGTGCCTAGGATTGAAATGAAGCTTGGTAAGCATCCCACACAAACGAATGCTCCACATGCGGGTTTCACATGCCACCAACTCCACATTCTCAGGCAACTTCAGCGCCACAGCCGTTTTCAGATAGCCCTCAATGCAAAGGCTCTAGACACAAATATTGGTGTGAGAGCTAATTCAATCAAGGAAACACTGCATGTTGGTGAAGCGCATATTGAAGAAGGATAAGCCGAGTGTTTTTTTTGTGGGAGAACAACTCCATTTGGCTCACTAACTTCACACACCATCAGGCTTCCAAGCAGCTCTCAAGGAAACTCAGTTTTCACACTCTATGCTTAGTGCCCTTTGAGTGCATTATCTAGGAATGAACCAGGTAGAACATCCCACACAAACGAATGCTCTACTTGCGGGTTTCACATGCCACCAACTCCACATTCACAGGCAACTTCAGCGCCACAGCTGTTTTCAGATAGCCCTCAATGCAAAGGCTCTAGACGCAAATATTGGTGTGAGAGCTAATTCAATCAAGGAAACACTGCATGTTGGTGAAGGGCATATTGAAGAAGGATCAGCCGAGTGGTTCTTGTGGGAGAACAACTCCATTTGGCTCACTAACTTCACACACCATCAGGCTTCCAAGCAGCTCTCAAGGAAACTCAGTTTTCACACTCTATGCTTAGTGCCCTTTGAGTGCATTATCTAGGAATGAACCTGGTAGAGCATCCCACACAAACGAATGCTCCACATGCGGGTTTCACATGCCACCAACTCCACATTCACAGGCAACTTCAGCGCCACAGCCGTTTTCAGATAGCCCTCAATGCAAAGGCTCTAGACGCAAATATTGGTGTGAGAGCTAATTCAATCAAGGAAACACTGCATGTTGGTGAAGCGCATATTGAAGAAGGATCAGCCGAGTGTTTTTTTGTGGGAGAACAACTCGATTTGACTCACTAACTTCACACACCATCAGGCTTCCAAGCAGCTCTCAAGGAAACTCAGTTTTCACACTCTATGCTTAGTGCCCTTTGAGTGCCTAGGACTGAAATGAAGCTTGGTAAGCATCCCACACAAACGAATGCTCCACATGCGGGTTTCACATGCCACCAACTCCACATTCTCAGGCAACTTCAGCGCCACAGCCGTTTTCAGATAGCCCTCAATGCAAAGGCTCTAGACACAAATATTGGTGTGAGAGCTAATTCAATCAAGGAAACACTGCATGTTGGTGAAGCGCATATTGAAGAAGGATAAGCCGAGTGTTTTTTTTTGTGGGAGAACAACTCCATTTGGCTCACTAACTTCACACACCATCAGGCTTCCAAGCAGCTCTCAAGGAAACTCAGTTTTCACACTCTATGCTTAGTGCCCTTTGAGTGCATTATCTTGGAATGAACCAAGTAGAACATCCCACACAAACGAATGCTCTACATGCGGGTTTCACATGCCACCAACTCCACATTCACAGGCAACTTCAGCGCCATAGCTGTTTTCAGATAGCCCTCAATGCAAAGGCTCTAGACGCAAATATTGGTGTGAGAGCTAATTCAATCAAGGAAACACTGCATGTTGGTGAAGGGCATATTGAAGAAGGATCAGCCGAGTGGTTCTTGTGGGAGAACAACTCCATTTGGCTCACTAACTTCACACACCATCAGGCTTCCAAGCAGCTCTCAAGGAAACTCAGTTTTCACACTCTATGCTTAGTGCCCTTTGAGTGCATTATCTAGGAATGAACCTGGTAGAGCATCCCACACAAACGAATGCTCCACATGCGGGTTTCACATGCCACCAACTCCACATTCACAGGCAACTTCAGCGCCACAGCCGTTTTCAGATAGCCCTCAATGCAAAGGCTCTAGACGCAAATATTGGTGTGAGAGCTAATTCAATCAAGGAAACACTGCATGTTGGTGAAGGGCATATTGAAGAAGGATCAGCCGAGTGGTTCTTGTGGGAGAACAACTCCATTTGGCTCACTAACTTCACACACCATCAGGCTTCCAAGCAGCTCTCAAGCAAACTCAGTTTTCACACTCTATGCTTAGTGCCCTTTGAGTACCTAGGAATGAAATGAAGCTTGATGAGCATCCCACACAAACGAATACTCCACATGCGGGTTTCACATGCCACCAACTCCACATTCACAGGCAACTTCAGCGCCACAGCCGTTTTCAGATAGCCCTCAATGCAAAGGCTCTAGACACAAATATTGGTGTGAGAGCTAATTCAATCAAGGAAACACTGCATGTTGGTGAAGCGCATATTGAAGAAGGATCAGCCGAGTGTTTTTTTGTGGGAGAACAACTCGATTTGACTCACTAACTTCACACACCATCAGGCTTCCAAGCAGCTCTCAAGGAAACTCAGTTTTCACACTCTATGCTTAGTGCCCTTTGAGTGCCTAGGACTGAAATGAAGCTTGGTAAGCATCCCACACAAACGAATGCTCCACATGCGGGTTTCACATGCCACCAACTCCACATTCTCAGGCAACTTCAGCGCCACAGCCGTTTTCAGATAGCCCTCAATGCAAAGGCTCTAGACACAAATATTGGTGTGAGAGCTAATTCAATCAAGGAAACACTGCATGTTGGTGAAGCGCATATTGAAGAAGGATAAGCCGAGTGTTTTTTTTTTGTGGGAGAACAACTCCATTTGGCTCACTAACTTCACACACCATCAGGCTTCCAAGCAGCTCTCAAGGAAACTCAGTTTTCACACTCTATGCTTAGTGCCCTTTGAGTGCATTATCTTGGAATGAACCAAGTAGAACATCCCACACAAACGAATGCTCTACATGCGGGTTTCACATGCCACCAACTCCACATTCACAGGCAACTTCAGCGCCATAGCTGTTTTCAGATAGCCCTCAATGCAAAGGCTCTAGACGCAAATATTGGTGTGAGAGCTAATTCAATCAAGGAAACACTGCATGTTGGTGAAGGGCATATTGAAGAAGGATCAGCCGAGTGGTTCTTGTGGGAGAACAACTCCATTTGGCTCACTAACTTCACACACCATCAGGCTTCCAAGCAGCTCTCAAGGAAACTCAGTTTTCACACTCTATGCTTAGTGCCCTTTGAGTGCATTATCTAGGAATGAACCTGGTAGAGCATCCCACACAAACGAATGCTCCACATGCGGGTTTCACATGCCACCAACTCCACATTCACAGGCAACTTCAGCGCCACAGCCGTTTTCAGATAGCCCTCAATGCAAAGGCTCTAGACGCAAATATTGGTGTGAGAGCTAATTCAATCAAGGAAACACTGCATGTTGGTGAAGCGCATATTGAAGAAGGATAAGCCGAGTGTTTTTTTGGTGGGA
Source organism: Ochotona princeps (assembly GCF_030435755.1). Taxonomy (NCBI): domain Eukaryota; kingdom Metazoa; phylum Chordata; class Mammalia; order Lagomorpha; family Ochotonidae; genus Ochotona; species Ochotona princeps. Next base: position 68,313 of record NW_026701780.1, on the reverse strand, counting down.
GAACAACTCGATTTGGCTCACTAACTTCACACACCATCAGGCTTCTAAGCAGCTCTCAAGGAAACTCAGTTTTCACACTCTATGCTTAGTGCCCTTTGAGTGCCTAGGACTGAAATGAAGCTTGGTAAGCATCCCACACAAACGAATGCTCCACATGCGGGTTTCACATGCCACCAACTCCACATTCACAGGCAACTTCAGCGCCACAGCCGTTTTCAGATAGCCCTCAATGCAAAGGCTCTAGACGCAAATATTGGTGTGAGAGCTAATTCAATCAAGGAAACACTGCATGTTGGTGAAGGGCATATTGAAGAAGGATCAGCCGAGTGGTTCTTGTGGGAGAACAACTCCATTTGGCTCACTAACTTCACACACCATCAGGCTTCCAAGCAGCTCTCAAGGAAACTCAGTTTTCACACTCTATGCTTAGTGCCCTTTGAGTGCATTATCTAGGAATGAACCAGGTAGAGCATCCCACACAAACGAATGCTCCACATGCGGGTTTCACATGCCACCAACTCCACATTCACAGGCAACTTCAGCGCCACAGCCGTTTTCAGATAGCCCTCAATGCAAAGGCTCTAGACGCAAATATTGGTGTGAGAGCTAATTCAATCAAGGAAACACTGCATGTTGGTGAAGGGCATATTGAAGAAGGATCAGCCGAGTGGTTCTTGTGGGAGAACAACTCCATTTGGCTCACTAACTTCACACACCATCAGGCTTCCAAGCAGCTCTCAAGCAAACTCAGTTTTCACACTCTATGCTTAGTGCCCTTTGAGTACCTAGGAATGAAATGAAGCTTGATGAGCATCCCACACAAACGAATACTCCACATGCGGGTTTCACATGCCACCAACTCCACATTCACAGGCAACTTCAGCGCCACAGCCGTTTTCAGATAGCCCTCAATGCAAAGGCTCTAGACACAAATATTGGTGTGAGAGCTAATTCAATCAAGGAAACACTGCATGTTGGTGAAGCGCATATTGAAGAAGGATCAGCCGAGTGTTTTTTTGTGGGAGAACAACTCGATTTGACTCACTAACTTCACACACCATCAGGCTTCCAAGCAGCTCTCAAGGAAACTCAGTTTTCACACTCTATGCTTAGTGCCCTTTGAGTGCCTAGGACTGAAATGAAGCTTGGTAAGCATCCCACACAAACGAATGCTCCACATGCGGGTTTCACATGCCACCAACTCCACATTCTCAGGCAACTTCAGCGCCACAGCCGTTTTCAGATAGCCCTCAATGCAAAGGCTCTAGACACAAATATTGGTGTGAGAGCTAATTCAATCAAGGAAACACTGCATGTTGGTGAAGCGCATATTGAAGAAGGATAAGCCGAGTGTTTTTTTTTGTGGGAGAACAACTCCATTTGGCTCACTAACTTCACACACCATCAGGCTTCCAAGCAGCTCTCAAGGAAACTCAGTTTTCACACTCTATGCTTAGTGCCCTTTGAGTGCATTATCTAGGAATGAACCTGGTAGAGCATCCCACACAAACGAATGCTCCACATGCGGGTTTCACATGCCACCAACTCCACATTCACAGGCAACTTCAGCGCCACAGCCGTTTTCAGATAGCCCTCAATGCAAAGGCTCTAGACGCAAATATTGGTGTGAGAGCTAATTCAATCAAGGAAACACTGCATGTTGGTGAAGGGCATATTGAAGAAGGATCAGCCGAGTGGTTCTTGTGGGAGAACAACTCCATTTGGCTCACTAACTTCACACACCATCAGGCTTCCAAGCAGCTCTCAAGGAAACTCAGTTTTCACACTCTATGCTTAGTGCCCTTTGAGTACCTAGGACTGAAATGAAGCTTGGTGAGCATCCCACACAAACGAATGCTCCACATGCGGGTTTCACATGCCACCAACTCCACATTCACAGGCAACTTCAGCGCCACAGCCGTTTTCAGATAGCCCTCAATGCAAAGGCTCTAGACACAATTATTGGTGTGAGAGCTAATTCAATCAAGGAAACACTGCATGTTGGTGAAGCGCATATTGAAGAAGGATCAGCCGAGTGTTTTTTTGTGGGAGAACAACTCGATTTGACTCACTAACTTCACACACCATCAGGCTTCCAAGCAGCTCTCAAGGAAACTCAGTTTTCACACTCTATGCTTAGTGCCCTTTGAGTGCCTAGGACTGAAATGAAGCTTGGTAAGCATCCCACACAAACGAATGCTCCACATGCGGGTTTCACATGCCACCAACTCCACATTCTCAGGCAACTTCAGCGCCACAGCCGTTTTCAGATAGCCCTCAATGCAAAGGCTCTAGACACAAATATTGGTGTGAGAGCTAATTCAATCAAGGAAACACTGCATGTTGGTGAAGCGCATATTGAAGAAGGATAAGCCGAGTGTTTTTTTTTGTGGGAGAACAACTCCATTTGGCTCACTAACTTCACACACCATCAGGCTTCCAAGCAGCTCTCAAGGAAACTCAGTTTTCACACTCTATGCTTAGTGCCCTTTGAGTGCATTTTCTAGGAATGAACCAGGTAGAACATCCCACACAAACGAATGCTCCACATGCGGGTTTCACATGCCACCAACTCCACATTCACAGGCAACTTCAGCGCCACAGCTGTTTTCAGATAGCCCTCAATGCAAAGGCTCTAGACGCAAATATTGGTGTGAGAGCTAATTCAATCAAGGAAACACTGCATGTTGGTGAAGGGCATATTGAAGAAGGATCAGCCGAGTGGTTCTTGTGGGAGAACAACTCCATTTGGCTCACTAACTTCACACACCATCAGGCTTCCAAGCAGCTCTCAAGGAAACTCAGTTTTCACACTCTATGCTTAGTGCCCTTTGAGTGCATTATCTAAGAATGAACCTGGTAGAGCATCCCAGACAAACGAATGCTCCACATGCGGGTTTCACATGCCACCAACTCCACATTCACAGGCAACTTCAGCGCCACAGCCGTTTTCAGATAGCCCTCAATGCAAAGGCTCTAGACGCAAATATTGGTGTGAGAGCTAATTCAATCAAGGAAACACTGCATGTTGGTGAAGGGCATATTGAAGAAGGATCAGCCGAGTGGTTCTTGTGGGAGAACAACTCCATTTGGCTCACTAACTTCACACACCATCAGGCTTCCAAGCAGCTCTCAAGGAAACTCAGTTTTCACACTCTATGCTTAGTGCCCTTTGAGTGCATTATCTAGGAATGAACCTGGTAGAACATCCCACACAAACGAATGCTCCACATGCGGGTTTCACATGCCACCAACTCCACATTCACAGGCAACTTCAGCGCCACAGCTGTTTTCAGATAGCCCTCAATGCAAAGGCTCTAGACGCAAATATTGGTGTGAGAGCTAATTCAATCAAGGAAACACTGCATGTTGGTGAAGGGCATATTGAAGAAGGATCAGCCGAGTGGTTCTTGTGGGAGAACAACTCCATTTGGCTCACTAACTTCACACACCATCAGGCTTCCAAGCAGCTCTCAAGGAAACTCAGTTTTCACACTCTATGCTTAGTGCCCTTTGAGTGCATTATCTAGGAATGAACCTGGTAGAGCATCCCACACAAACGAAAGCTCCTCATGCGGGTTTCACATGCCACCAACTCCACATTCACAGGCAACTTCAGCGCCACAGCCGTTTTCAGATAGCCCTCAATGCAAAGGCTCTAGACGCAAATATTGGTGTGAGAGCGAATTCAATCAAGGAAACACTGCATGTTGGTGAAGCGCATATTGAAGAAGGATCAGCCGAGTGTTTTTCTGTGGGAGAACAACTCGATTTGACTCACTAACTTCACACACCATCAGGCTTCCAAGCAGCTCTCAAGGAAACTCAGTTTTCACACTCTATGCTTAGTGCCCTTTGAGTGCCTAGGACTGAAATGAAGCTTGGTAAGCATCCCACACAAACGAATGCTCCACATGCGGGTTTCACATGCCACCAACTCCACATTCTCAGGCAACTTCAGCGCCACAGCCGTTTTCAGATAGCCCTCAATGCAAAGGCTCTAGACACAAATATTGGTGTGAGAGCTAATTCAATCAAGGAAACACTGCATGTTGGTGAAGGGCATATTGAAGAAGTATAAGCCGAGTTTTTTTTTGTGGGAGAACAACTCCATTTGGCTCACTAACTTCACACACCATCAGGCTTCCAAGCAGCTCTCAAGGAAACTCAGTTTTCACACTCTATGCTTAGTGCCCTTTGAGTGCATTTTCTAGGAATGAACCAGGTAGAACATCCCACACAAACGAATGCTCCACATGCGGGTTTCACATGCCACCAACTCCACATTCACAGGCAACTTCAGCGCCACAGCTGTTTTCAGATAGCCCTCAATGCAAAGGCTCTAGACGCAAATATTGGTGTGAGAGCTAATTCAATCAAGGAAACACTGCATGTTGGTGAAGGGCATATTGAAGAAGGATAAGCCGAGTGGTTCTTGTGGGAGAACAACTCCATTTGGCTCACTAACTTCACACACCATCAGGCTTCCAAGCAGCTCTCAAGGAAACTCAGTTTTCACACTCTATGCTTAGTGCCCTTTGAGTGCATTATCTAAGAATGAACCTGGTAGAGCATCCCAGACAAACGAATGCTCCACATGCGGGTTTCACATGCCACCAACTCCACATTCACAGGCAACTTCAGCGCCACAGCCGTTTTCAGATAGCCCTCAATGCAAAGGCTCTAGACGCAAATATTGGTGTGAGAGCTAATTCAATCAAGGAAACACTGCATGTTGGTGAAGGGCATATTGAAGAAGGATCAGCCGAGTGGTTCTTGTGGGAGAAGAACTCCAATTGGCTCACTAACTTCACACACCATCAGGCTTCCAAGCAGCTCTCAAGGAAACTCAGTTTTCACACTCTATGCTTAGTGCCCTTTGAGTGCATTATCTAGGAATGAACCTGGTAGAGCATCCCACACAAACGAATGCTCCACATGTGGGTTTCACATGCCACCAATTCCACATTCACAGGCAACTTCAGCGCCACAGCCGTTTTCAGATAGCCCTCAATGCAAAGGCTCTAGACACAAATATTGGTGTGAGAGCTAATTCAATCAAGGAAACACTGCATGTTGGTGAAGGGCATATTGAAGAAGGATCAGCCGAGTGGTTCTTGTGGGAGAACAACTCCATTTGGCTCACTAACTTCACACACCATCAGGCTTCCAAGCAGCTCTCAACGAAACTCAGTTTTCACACTCTATGCTTAGTGCCCTTTGAGTGCATTATCTAGGAATGAACCTGGTAGAACATCCCACACAAACGAATGCTCCACATGCGGGTTTCACATGCCACCAACTCCACATTCACAGGCAACTTCAGCGCCACAGCCGTTTTCAGATAGCCCTCAATGCAAAGGCTCTAGATGCAAATATTGGTGTGAGAGCTAATTCAATCAAGGAAACACTGCATGTTGGTGAAGGGCATATTGAAGAAGGATCAGCTGAGTGGTTCTTGTGGGAGAACAACTCCATTTGGCTCACTAACTTCACACACCATCAGGCTTCCAAGCAGCTCTCAAGGAAACTCAGTTTTCACACTCTATGCTTAGTGCCCTTTGAGTGCATTATCTAGGAATGAACCTGGTAGAGCATCCCACACAAACGAAAGCTCCTCATGCGGGTTTCACATGCCACCAACTCCACATTCACAGGCAACTTCAGCGCCACAGCCGTTTTCAGATAGCCCTCAATGCAAAGGCTCTAGACGCAAATATTGGTGTGAGAGCTAATTCAATCAAGGAAACACTGCATGTTGGTGAAGGGCATATTGAAGAAGGATCAGCCGAGTGGTTCTTGTGGGAGAACAACTCCATTTGGCTCACTAACTTCACACACCATCAGGCTTCCAAGCAGCTCTCAAGGAAACTCAGTTTTCACACTCTATGCTTAGTGCCCTTTGAGTGCCTAGGACTGAAATGAAGCTTGGTAAGCATCCCACACAAACGAATGCTCCACATGCGGGTTTCACAAGCCACCAACTCCACATTCTCAGGCAACTTCAGCGCCACAGCCGTTTTCAGATAGCCCTCAATGCAAAGGCTCTAGACACAAATATTGGTGTGAGAGCTAATTCAATCAAGGAAACACTGCATGTTGGTGAAGGGCATATTGAAGAAGGATAAGCCGAGTGTTTTTTTGTGGGAGAACAACTCCATTTGGCTCACTAACTTCACACACCATCAGGCTTCCAAGCAGCTCTCAAGGAAACTCAGTTTTCACACTCTATGCTTAGTGCCCTTTGAGTGCATTATCTAGGAATGAACCTGGTAGAACATCCCACACAAACGAATGCTCTACATGCGGGTTTCACATGACACCAACTCCACATTCACAGGCAACTTCAGCGCCACAGCTGTTTTCAGATAGCCCTCAATGCAAAGGATCTAGACGCAAATATTGGTGTGAGAGCGAATTCAATCAAGGAAACACTGCATGTTGGTGAAGGGCATATTGAAGAAGGATCAGCCGAGTGGTTCTTGTGGGAGAACAACTCCATTTGGCTCACTAACTTCACACACCATCAGGCTTCCAAGCAGCTCTCAAGGAAACTCAGTTTTCACACTCTATGCTTAGTGCCCTTTGAGTGCCTAGGATTGAAATGAAGCTTGGTAAGCATCCCACACAAACGAATGCTCCACATGCGGGTTTCACATGCCACCAACTCCACATTCTCAGGCAACTTCAGCGCCACAGCCGTTTTCAGATAGCCCTCAATGCAAAGGCTCTAGACACAAATATTGGTGTGAGAGCTAATTCAATCAAGGAAACACTGCATGTTGGTGAAGCGCATATTGAAGAAGGATAAGCCGAGTGTTTTTTTTGTGGGAGAACAACTCCATTTGGCTCACTAACTTCACACACCATCAGGCTTCCAAGCAGCTCTCAAGGAAACTCAGTTTTCACACTCTATGCTTAGTGCCCTTTGAGTGCATTATATAGGAATGAACCAAGTAGAACATCCCACACAAACGAATGCTCTACTTGCGGGTTTCACATGCCACCAACTCCACATTCACAGGCAACTTCAGCGCCACAGCTGTTTTCAGATAGCCCTCAATGCAAAGGCTCTAGACGCAAATATTGGTGTGAGAGCTAATTCAATCAAGGAAACACTGCATGTTGGTGAAGGGCATATTGAAGAAGGATCAGCCGAGTGGTACTTGTGGGAGAAGAACTCCATTTGGCTCACTAACTTCACACACCATCAGGCTTCCAAGCAGCTCTCAAGGAAACTCAGTTTTCACACTCTATGCTTAGTGCCCTTTGAGTGCATTATCTAGGAATGAACCTGGTAGAGCATCCCACACAAACGAATGCTCCACATGCGGGTTTCACATGCCACCAACTCCACATTCACAGGCAACTTCAGCGCCACAGCCGTTTTCAGATAGCCCTCAATGCAAAGGCTCTAGACGCAAATATTGGTGTGAGAGCTAATTCAATCAAGGAAACACTGCATGTTGGTGAAGCGCATATTGAAGAAGGATAAGCCGAGTGTTTTTTTGTGGGAGAACAACTCGATTTGACTCACTAACTTCACACACCATCAGGCTTCCAAGCAGCTCTCAAGGAAACTCAGTTTTCACACTCTATGCTTAGTGCCCTTTGAGTGCCTAGGACTGAAATGAAGCTTGGTAAGCATCCCACACAAACGAATGCTCCACATGCGGGTTTCACATGCCACCAACTCCACATTCACAGGCAACTTCAGCGCCACAGCTGTTTTCAGATAGCCCTCAATGCAAAGGCTCTAGACGCAAATATTGGTGTGAGAGCTAATTCAATCAAGGAAACACTGCATGTTGGTGAAGGGCATATTGAAGAAGGATCAGCCGAGTGGTTCTTGTGGGAGAACAACTCCATTTGGCTCACTAACTTCACACACCATCAGGCTTCCAAGCAGCTCTCAAGGAAACTCAGTTTTCACACTCTATGCTTAGTGCCCTTTGAGTGCATTATCTAGGAATGAACCTGGTAGAGCATCCCACACAAACGAATGCTCCACATGCGGGTTTCACATGCCACCAACTCCACATTCACAGGCAACTTCAGCGCCACAGCCGTTTTCAGATAGCCCTCAATGCAAAGGCTCTAGACGCAAATATTGGTGTGAGAGCTAATTCAATCAAGGAAACACTGCATGTTGGTGAAGGGCATATTGAAGAAGGATCAGCCGAGTGGTTCTTGTGGGAGAACAACTCCATTTGGCTCACTAACTTCACACACCATCAGGCTTCCAAGCAGCTCTCAAGCAAACTCAGTTTTCACACTCTATGCTTAGTGCCCTTTGAGTACCTAGGAATGAAATGAAGCTTGATGAGCATCCCACACAAACGAATACTCCACATGCGGGTTTCACATGCCACCAACTCCGCATTCACAGGCAACTTCAGCGCCACAGCCGTTTTCAGATAGCCCTCAATGCAAAGGCTCTAGACACAAATATTGGTGTGAGAGCTAATTCAATCAAGGAAACACTGCATGTTGGTGAAGCGCATATTGAAGAAGGATCAGCCGAGTGTTTTTTTGTGGGAGAACAACTCGATTTGACTCACTAACTTCACACACCATCAGGCTTCCAAGCAGCTCTCAAGGAAACTCACTTTTCACACTCTATGCTTAGTGCCCTTTGAGTGCATTATCTAGGAATGAACCTGGTAGAGCATCCCACACAAACGAATGCTCCACATGCGGGTTTCACATGCCACCTACTCCACATTCACAGGCAACTTCAGCGCCACAGCTGTTTTCAGATAGCCCTCAATGCAAAGGCTCTAGACGCAAATATTGGTGTGAGAGCTAATTCAATCAAGGAAACACTGCATGTTGGTGAAGGGCATATTGAAGAAGGATCAGCCGAGTGGTTCTTGTGGGAGAAGAACTCCATTTGGCTCACTAACTTCACACACCATCAGGCTTCCAAGCAGCTCTCAAGGAAACTCAGTTTTCACACTCTATGCTTAGTGCCCTTTGAGTGCATTATCTAGGAATGAACCTGGTAGAGCATCCCACACAAACGAATGCTCCACATGCGGGTTTCACATGCCACCAACTCCACATTCACAGGCAACTTCAGCGCCACAGCCGTTTTCAGATAGCCCTCAATGCAAAGGCTCTAGACGCAAATATTGGTGTGAGAGCTAATTCAATCAAGGAAACACTGCATGTTGGTGAAGGGCATATTGAAGAAGGATCAGCCGAGTGGTTCTTGTGGGAGAACAACTCCATTTAGCTCACTAACTTCACACACCATCAGGCTTCCAAGCAGCTCTCAAGCAAACTCAGTTTTCACACTCTATGCTTAGTGCCCTTTGAGTACCTAGGAATGAAATTTAGCTTGGTGAGCATCCCACACAAACGAATGCTCCACATGCGGGTTTCACATGCCACCAACTCCACATTCACAGGCAACTTCAGCGCCACAGCCGTTTTCAGATAGCCCTCAATGCAAAGGCTCTAGACGCAAATATTGGTGTGAGAGCTAATTCAATCAAGGAAACACTGCATGTTGGTGAAGCGCATATTGAAGAAGGATAAGCCGAGTGTTTTTTTGTGGGAGAACAACTCCATTTGACTCACTAACTTCACACACCATCAGGCTTCCAAGCAGCTCTCAAGGAAACTCAGTTTTCACACTCTATGCTTAGTGCCCTTTGAGTGCCTAGGACTGAAATGAAGCTTGGTAAGCATCCCACACAAACGAATGCTCCACATGCGGGTTTCACATGCCACCAACTCCACATTCACAGGCAACTTCAGCGCCACAGCTGTTTTCAGATAGCCCTCAATGCAAAGGCTCTAGACGCAAATATTGGTGTGAGAGCTAATTCAATCAAGGAAACACTGCATGTTGGTGAAGGGCATATTGAAGAAGGATCAGCCGAGTGGTTCTTGTGGGAGAACAACTCCATTTGGCTCACTAACTTCACACACCATCAGGCTTCCAAGCAGCTCTCAAGGAAACTCAGTTTTCACACTCTATGCTTAGTGCCCTTTGAGTGCATTATCTAGGAATGAACCTGGTAGAACATCCCACACAAACGAATGCTCCACATGCGGGTTTCACATGCCACCAACTCCACATTCACAGGCAACTTCAGCGCCACAGCTGTTTTCAGATAGCCCTCAATGCAAAGGCTCTAGACGCAAATATTGGTGTGAGAGCTAATTCAATCAAGGAAACACTGCATGTTGGTGAAGGGCATATTGAAGAAGGATCAGCCGAGTGGTTCTTGTGGGAGAACAACTCCATTTGGCTCACTAACTTCACACACCATCAGGCTTCCAAGCAGCTCTCAAGGAAACTCAGTTTTCACACTCTATGCTTAGTGCCCTTTGAGTGCATTATCTAGGAATGAACCTGGTAGAGCATCCCACACAAACGAAAGCTCCTCATGCGGGTTTCACATGCCACCAACTCCACATTCACAGGCAACTTCAGCGCCACAGCCGTTTTCAGATAGCCCTCAATGCAAAGGCTCTAGACGCAAATATTGGTGTGAGAGCTAATTCAATCAAGGAAACACTGCATGTTGGTGAAGGGCATATTGAAGAAGGATCAGCCGAGTGGTTCTTGTGGGAGAAGAACTCCATTTGGCTCACTAACTTCACACACCATCAGGCTTCCAAGCAGCTCTCAAGGAAACTCAGTTTTCACACTCTATGCTTAGTGCCCTTTGAGTGCCTAGGACTGAAATGAAGCTTGGTAAGCATCCCACACAAACGAATGCTCCACATGCGGGTTTCACAAGCCACCAACTCCACATTCTCAGGCAACTTCAGCGCCACAGCCGTTTTCAGATAGCCCTCAATGCAAAGGCTCTAGACACAAATATTGGTGTGAGAGCTAATTCAATCAAGGAAACACTGCATGTTGGTGAAGGGCATATTGAAGAAGGATAAGCCGAGTGTTTTTTTGTGGGAGAACAACTCCATTTGGCTCACTAACTTCACACACCATCAGGCTTCCAAGCAGCTCTCAAGGAAACTCAGTTTTCACACTCTATGCTTAGTGCCCTTTGAGTGCATTATCTGGGAATGAACCAGGTAGAACATCCCACACAAACGAATGCTCTACATGCGGGTTTCACATGACACCAACTCCACATTCACAGGCAACTTCAGCGCCACAGCTGTTTTCAGATAGCCCTCAATGCAAAGGCTCTAGACGCAAATATTGGTGTGAGAGCGAATTCAATCAAGGAAACACTGCATGTTGGTGAAGGGCATATTGAAGAAGGATCAGCCGAGTGGTTCTTGTGGGAGAACAACTCCATTTGGCTCACTAACTTCACACACCATCAGGCTTCCAAGCAGCTCTCAAGGAAACTCAGTTTTCACACTCTATGCTTAGTGCCCTTTGAGTGCCTAGGATTGAAATGAAGCTTGGTAAGCATCCCACACAAACGAATGCTCCACATGCGGGTTTCACATGCCACCAACTCCACATTCTCAGGCAACTTCAGCGCCACAGCCGTTTTCAGATAGCCCTCAATGCAAAGGCTCTAGACACAAATATTGGTGTGAGAGCTAATTCAATCAAGGAAACACTGCATGTTGGTGAAGCGCATATTGAAGAAGGATAAGCCGAGTGTTTTTTTTGTGGGAGAACAACTCCATTTGGCTCACTAACTTCACACACCATCAGGCTTCCAAGCAGCTCTCAAGGAAACTCAGTTTTCACACTCTATGCTTAGTGCCCTTTGAGTGCATTATATAGGAATGAACCAAGTAGAACATCCCACACAAACGAATGCTCTACTTGCGGGTTTCACATGCCACCAACTCCACATTCACAGGCAACTTCAGCGCCACAGCTGTTTTCAGATAGCCCTCAATGCAAAGGCTCTAGACGCAAATATTGGTGTGAGAGCTAATTCAATCAAGGAAACACTGCATGTTGGTGAAGGGCATATTGAAGAAGGATCAGCCGAGTGGTTCTTGTGGGAGAAGAACTCCATTTGGCTCACTAACTTCACACACCATCAGGCTTCCAAGCAGCTCTCAAGGAAACTCAGTTTTCACACTCTATGCTTAGTGCCCTTTGAGTGCATTATCTAGGAATGAACCTGGTAGAGCATCCCACACAAACGAATGCTCCACATGCGGGTTTCACATGCCACCAACTCCACATTCACAGGCAACTTCAGCGCCACAGCCGTTTTCAGATAGCCCTCAATGCAAAGGCTCTAGACGCAAATATTGGTGTGAGAGCTAATTCAATCAAGGAAACACTGCATGTTGGTGAAGGGCATATTGAAGAAGGATCAGCCGAGTGGTTCTTGTGGGAGAACAACTCCATTTAGCTCACTAACTTCACACACCATCAGGCTTCCAAGCAGCTCTCAAGCAAACTCAGTTTTCACACTCTATGCTTAGTGCCCTTTGAGTACCTAGGAATGAAATTTAGCTTGGTGAGCATCCCACACAAACGAATGCTCCACATGCGGGTTTCACATGCCACCAACTCCACATTCACAGGCAACTTCAGCGCCACAGCCGTTTTCAGATAGCCCTCAATGCAAAGGCTCTAGACGCAAATATTGGTGTGAGAGCTAATTCAATCAAGGAAACACTGCATGTTGGTGAAGCGCATATTGAAGAAGGATAAGCCGAGTGTTTTTTTGTGGGAGAACAACTCCATTTGACTCACTAACTTCACACACCATCAGGCTTCCAAGCAGCTCTCAAGGAAACTCAGTTTTCACACTCTATGCTTAGTGCCCTTTGAGTGCCTAGGACTGAAATGAAGCTTGGTAAGCATCCCACACAAACGAATGCTCCACATGCGGGTTTCACATGCCACCAACTCCACATTCACAGGCAACTTCAGCGCCACAGCTGTTTTCAGATAGCCCTCAATGCAAAGGCTCTAGACGCAAATATTGGTGTGAGAGCTAATTCAATCAAGGAAACACTGCATGTTGGTGAAGGGCATATTGAAGAAGGATCAGCCGAGTGGTTCTTGTGGGAGAAGAACTCCATTTGGCTCACTAACTTCACACACCATCAGGCTTCCAAGCAGCTCTCAAGGAAACTCAGTTTTCACACTCTATGCTTAGTGCCCTTTGAGTGCATTATCTAGGAATGAACCTGGTAGAGCATCCCACACAAACGAATGCTCCACATGCGGGTTTCACATGCCACCAACTCCACATTCACAGGCAACTTCAGCGCCACAGCCGTTTTCAGAAAGCCCTCAATGCAAAGGCTCTAGACGCAAATATTGGTGTGAGAGCTAATTCAATCAAGGAAACACTGCATGTTGGTGAAGGGCATATTGAAGAAGGATCAGCCGAGTGGTTCTTGTGGGAGAACAACTCCATTTGGCTCACTAACTTCACACACCATCAGGCTTCCAAGCAGCTCTCAAGCAAACTCAGTTTTCACACTCTATGCTTAGTGCCCTTTGAGTACCTAGGAATGAAATGAAGCTTGATGAGCATCCCACACAAACGAATACTCCACATGCGGGTTTCACATGCCACCAACTCCACATTCACAGGCAACTTCAGCGCCACAGCCGTTTTCAGATAGCCCTCAATGCAAAGGCTCTAGACACAAATATTGGTGTGAGAGCTAATTCAATCAAGGAAACACTGCATGTTGGTGAAGCGCATATTGAAGAAGGATCAGCCGAGTGTTTTTTTGTGGGAGAACAACTCGATTTGACTCACTAACTTCACACACCATCAGGCTTCCAAGCAGCTCTCAAGGAAACTCAGTTTTCACACTCTATGCTTAGTGCCCTTTGAGTGCATTATCTAGGAATGAACCTGGTAGAGCATCCCACACAAACGAATGCTCCACATGCGGGTTTCACATGCCACCTACTCCACATTCACAGGCAACTTCAGCGCCACAGCCGTTTTCAGATAGCCCTCAATGCAAAGGCTCTAGACGCAAATATGGGTGTGGGGGATAATTCAATCAAGGAAACACTGCATGTTGGTGAAGGGCATATTGAAGAAGGATCAGCCGAGTGGTTCTTGTGGGAGAACAACTCCATTTGGCTCACTAACTTCACACACCATCAGGCTTCCAAGCAGCTCTCAAGGAAACTCAGTTTTCACACTCTATGCTTAGTGCCCTTTGAGTGCATTATCTAGGAATGAACCTGGTAGAGCATCCCACACAAACGAATGCTCCACATGCGGGTTTCACATGCCACCAACTGCACATTCACAGGCAACTTCAGCGCCACAGCCGTTTTCAGATAGCCCTCAATGCAAAGGCTCTAGACGCAAATATTGGTGTGAGAGCTAATTCAATCAAGGAAACACTGCATGTTGGTGAAGGGCATATTGAAGAAGGATCAGCCGAGTGGTTCTTGTGGGAGAAGAACTCCATTTGGCTCACTAACTTCACACACCATCAGGCTTCCAAGCAGCTCTCAAGGAAACTCAGTTTTCACACTCTATGCTTAGTGCCCTTTGAGTGCATTATCTAGGAATGAACCTGGTAGAGCATCCCACACAAACGAATGCTCCACATGCGGGTTTCACATGCCACCAACTGCACATTCACAGGCAACTTCAGCGCCACAGCCGTTTTCAGATAGCCCTCAATGCAAAGGCTCTAGACGCAAATATTGGTGTGAGAGCTAATTCAATCAAGGAAACACTGCATGTTGGTGAAGGGCATATTGAAGAAGGATCAGCCGAGTGGTTCTTGTGGGAGAACAACTCCATTTGGCTCACTAACTTCACACACCATCAGGCTTCCAAGCAGCTCTCAAGGAAACTCAGTTTTCACACTCTATGCTTAGTGCCCTTTGAGTGCATTATCTAGGAATGAACCTGGTAGAGCATCCCACACAAATGAATGCTCCATATGCGGGTTTCACATGCCACCAACTCCACATTCACAGGCAACTTCAGCGCCACAGCCGTTTTCAGATAGCCCTCAATGCAAAGGCTCTAGACGCAAATATTGGTGTGAGAGCTAATTCAATCAAGGAAACACTGCATGTTGGTGAAGGGCATATTGAAGAAGGATCACCCGAGTGGTTCTTGTGGGAGAACAACTCCATTAGGCTCACTAACTTCACACACCATCAGGCTTCCAAGCAGCTCTCAAGGAAACTCAGTTTTCACACTCTATGCTTAGTGCCCTTTGAGTGCATTATCTAGGAATGAACCTGGTTGAACATCCCACACAAACGAATGCTCCACATGCGGGTTTCACATGCCACCAACTCCACATTCACAGGCAACTTCAGCGCCACAGCCGTTTTCAGATAGCCCTCAATGCAAAGGCTCTAGACACAAATATTGGTGTGAGAGCTAATTCAATCAAGGAAACACTGCATGTTGGTGAAGGGCATATTGAAGAAGGATCAGCCGAGTGGTTCTTGTGGGAGAACAACTCCATTTGGCTCACTAACTTCACACACCATCAGGCTTCCAAGCAGCTCTCAAGGAAACTCAGTTTTCACACTCTATGCTTAGTGCCATTTGAGTGCCCAGGACTGACATGAAACTTGGTGAGCATCCCACACAAACGAATGCTCCACATGCGGGCTTCACATGCCACCAGTTCCACATTCACAGGAAACTTCAGCGCCACAGCCGTTTTCAGATAGCCCTCAATGCAAAGGCTCTAGACGCAAATATTGGTGTGAGAGCTAATTCAATCAAGGAAACACTGCATGTTGGTGAATGGCATATTGAAGAAGGATCAGCCGAGTGGTACTTGTTGGAGAACAACTCCATTTGGCTCACTAACTTCACACACCATCAGGCTTCCAAGCAGCTCTCAAGGAAACTCAGTTTTCACACTCTATGCTTAGTGCCCTTTGAGTACCTAGGACTGAAATGAAGCTTGGTGAGCATCCCACACAAACGAATGCTCCACATGCGGGTTTCACATGCCACCAACTCCACATTCACAGGCAACTTCAGCGCCACAGCCGTTTTCAGATAGCCCTCAATGCAAAGGCTCTAGACGCAAATATTGGTGTGAGAGCTAATTCAATCAAGGAAACACTGCATGTTGGTGAAGGGCATATTGAAGAAGGATCAGCCGAGTGTTTCTTGTGGGAGAACAACTCCATTTGGCTCACTAACTTCACACACCATCAGGCTTCCAAGCAGCTCTCAAGCAAACTCAGTTTTCACACTCTATGCTTAGTGCCCTTTGAGTGCATTATCTAGGAATGAACCTGGTAGAGCATCCCACACAAACGAATGCTCCACATGCGGGTTTCACATGCCACCAACTCCACATTCACAGGCAACTTCAGCGCCACAGCCGTTTTCAGATAGCCCTCAATGCAAAGGCTCTAGACGCAAATATTGGTGTGGGGGATAATTCAATCAAGGAAACACTGCATGTTGGTGAAGGGCATATTGAAGAAGGATCAGCCGAGTGGTTCTTGTGGGAGAACAACTCCATTTGGCTCACTAACTTCACACACCATCAGGCTTCCAAGCAGCTCTCAAGGAAACTCAGTTTTCACACTCTATGCTTAGTGCCCTTTGAGTGCATTATCTAGGAATGAACCTGGTAGAGCATCCCAGAAAAACGAATGCTCCACATGCGGGTTTCACATGCCACCAACTCCACATTCACAGGCAACTTCAGCGCCACAGCCGTTTTCAGATAGCCCTCAATGCAAAGGCTCTAGACGCAAATATTGGTGTGGGGGACAATTCAATCAAGGAAACACTGCATGTTGGTGAAGGGCATATTGAAGAAGGATCAGCCGAGTGGTTCTTGTGGGAGAACAACTCCATTTGGCTCACTAACTTCACACACCATCAGGCTTCCAAGCAGCTCTCAAGGAAACTCAGTTTTCACACTCTATGCTTAGTGCCCTTTGAGTGCATTATCTAGGAATGAACCTGGTAGAGCATCCCACACAAACGAATGCTCCACATGCGGGTTTCACATGCCACCAACTCCACATTCACAGGCAAATTCAGCGCCACAGCCGTTTTCAGATAGCCCTCAATGCAAAGGCTCCAGACGCAAATATTGGTGTGAGAGCTGATTCAATCAAGGAAACACTGCATGTTGGTGAAGGGCATATTGAAGAAGGATCAGCCGAGTGGTTCTTGTGGGAGAACAACTCCATTTGGCTCACTAACTTCTCACACCATCAGGCTTCCAAGCAGCTCTCAAGGAAACTCAGTTTTCACACTCTATGCTTAGTGCCCTTTGAGTACCTAGGAATGAAATGAAGCTTGGTGAGCATCCCACACAAACGAATGCTCCACATGCGGGTTTCACATGCCACCAACTCCACATTCACAGGCAACTTCAGCGCCACAGCCGTTTTCAGATAGCCCTCAATGCAAAGGCTCTAGACGCAAATATTGGTGTGGGGGATAATTCAATCAAGGAAACACTGCATGTTGGTGAAGGGCATATTGAAGAAGGATCAGCTGAGTGGTTCTTGTTTTAGAACAACTCCATTTGACTCACTAACTTCACACACCATCAGGCTTCCAAGCAGCTCTCAAGGAAACTCAGTTTTCACACTCTATGCTTAGTGCCCTTTGAGTGCATTATCTAGGAATGAACCTGGTAGAGCATCCCACACAAACGAATGCTCCACATGCGGGTTTCACATGCCACCAACTCCACATTCACAGGCAACTTCAGCGCCACAGCCGTTTTCAGATAGCCCTCAATGCAAAGGCTCTAGACGCAAATATTGGTGTGAGAGCTAATTCAATCAAGGAAACACTGCATGTTGGTGAAGGGCATATTGAAGAAGGATCAGCCGAGTGGTTTTTGTGGCAAAACAACCCCATTTGGCTCACTAACTTCACACACCATCAGGCTTCCAAGCAGCTCTCAAGGAAACTCACTTTTCACACTCTATGCTTAGTGCCCTTTGAGTGCATTATCTAGGAATGAACCTGGTAGAGCATCCCACACAAACGAATGCTCCACATGCGGGTTTCACATGCCACCAACTCCACATTCACAGGCAAATTCAGCGCCACAGCCGTTTTCAGATAGCCCTCAATGCAAAGGCTCTAGACGCAAATATTGGTGTGAGAGCTAATTCAAACAAGGAAACACTGCATGTTGGTGAAGGGCATATTGAAGAAGGATCAGCCGAGTGGTTCTTGTGGGAGAACAACTCCATTTGGCTCACTAACTTCACACACCATCAGGCTTCCAAGCAGCTCTCAAGGAAACTCAGTTTTCACACTCTATGCTTAGTGCCCTTTGAGTGCATTATCTAGGAATGAACCTGGTAGAACATCCCACACAAACGAATGCTCCACATGCGGGTTTCACATGCCACCAACTCCACATTCTCACGCAACTTCAGCACCACAGCCGTTTTCAGATAGCCCTCAATGCAAAGGCTCTAGACGCAAATATTGGTGTGAGAGCTAATTCAATCAAGGAAACACTGCATGTTGGTGAAGGGCATATTGAAGAAGGATCAGCCGAGTGGTTCTTGTGGGAGAACAACTCCATTTGGCTCACTAACTTCACACACCATCAGGCTTCCAAGCAGCTCTCAAGGAAACTCAGTTTTCACACTCTATGCTTAGTGCCCTTTGAGTGCATTATCTAGGAATGAACCTGGTAGAGCATCCCACACAAATGAATGCTCCATATGCGGGTTTCACATGCCACCAACTGCACATTCACAGGCAACTTCAGCGCCACAGCCATTTTCAGATAGCCCTCAATGCAAAGGCTCTAGACGCAAATATTGGTGTGAGAGCTAATTCAATCAAGGAAACACTGCATGTTGGTGAAGGGCATATTGAAGAAGGATCACCCGAGTGGTTCTTGTGGGAGAACAACTCCATTAGGCTAACTTCACACACCATCAGGCTTCCAAGCAGCTCTCAAGGAAACTCACTTTTCACACTCTATGCTTAGTGCCCTTTGAGTGCATAATCTAGGAATGAACCTGGTTGAACATCCCACACAAACGAATGCTCCACATGCGGGTTTCACATGCCACCAACTCCACATTGACAGGCAACTTCAGCGCCACAGCCGTTTTCAGATAGCCCTCAATGCAAAGGCTCTAGACACAAATATTGGTGTGAGAGCTAATTCAATCAAGGAAACACTGCATGTTGGTGAAGGGCATATTGAAGAAGGATCAGCCGAGTGGTTCTTGTGGGAGAACAACTCCATTTGGCTCACTAACTTCACACACCATCAGGCTTCCAAGCAGCTCTCAAGGAAACTCAGTTTTCACACTCTATGCTTAGTGCCCTTTGAGTACCTACGACTGAAATGAAGCTTGGTGAGCATCCCACACAAACGAATGCTCCACATGCGGGTATCACATGCCACCAACTCCACATTCACAGGCAACTTCAGCTCCACAGCCGTTTTCAGATAGCCATCAATGCAAAGGCTCTAGACGCAAATATTGGTGTGAGAGCTAATTCAATCAAGGAAACACTGCATGTTGGTGAAGGGCATATTGAAGAAGGATCAGCCAATTGGTTCTTGTGGGACAACAACTCCATTTGGCTCACCAACTTCACACACCATCAGGCTTCCAAGCAACTCTCAAGGTAACTCAGTTTTCACTCTCTATGCTTAGTGCCCTTTGAGTGCATTATCTAGGAATGAACCTGGTAGAGCATCCCACACAAACGAATGCTCCACATGCGGGTTTCACATGCCACCAACTCCACATTCACAGGCAACTTCAGCGCCACAGCCGTTTTCAGATAGCCCTCAATGCAAAGGCTCTAGATGCAAATATTGGTGTGAGAGCTAATTCAATCAAGGAAACACTGCATGTTGGTGAAGGGCATATTGAAGAAGGATCAGCCGAGTGGTTCTTGTGGGAGAACAACTCCATTTGGCTCACTAACTTCACACACCATCAGGCTTCCAAGCAGCTCTCAAGGAAACTCAGTTTTCACACTCTATGCTTAGTGCCCTTTGAGTGCATTATCTAGGAATGAACCTGGTAGAGCATCCCACACAAACGAATGCTCCACATGCGGGTTTCACATGCCACCAACTCCACATTCACAGGCAACTTCAGCGCCACAGCCATTTTCAGATAGCCCTCAATGCAAAGGCTCTAGACGCAAATATTGGTGTGAGAGCGAATTCAATCAAGGAAACACTGCATGTTGGTGAAGGGCATATTGAAGAAGGATCAGCCGAGTGGTTCTTGTGGGAGAACAATTCCATTTGGCTCACTAACTTCACACACCATCAGGCTTCCAAGCAGCTCTCAAGGAAACTCAGTTTTCACACTCTATGCTTAGTGCCCTTTGAGTGCCTAGGAATGAAATGAAGCTTGGTGAGCATCCCACACAAACGAATGCTCCACATGCGGGTTTCACATGCCACCAACTCCACATTCACAGGCAACTTCAGCGCCACAGCCGTTTTCAGATAGCCCTCAATGCAAAGGCTCTAGACGCAAATATTGGTGTGAGAGCTAATTCAATCAAGGAAACACTGCATGTTGGTGAAGGGCATATTGAAGAAGGATCAGTCGAGTGGTTTTTTGTGGGAGAACAACTCCATTTGGCTCACTAACTTCACACACCATCAGGCTTCCAAGCAGCTCTCAAGGAAACTCAGTTTTCACACTCTATGCTTAGTGCCCTTTGAGTGCATTATCTAGGAATGAACCTGGTAGAGCATCCCACACAAACGAATGCTCCACATGCGGGTTTCACATGCCACCAACTCCACATTCACAGGCAACTTCAGCGCCACAGCCGTTTTCAGATAGCCCTCAATGCAAAGGCTCTAGACGCAAATATTGGTGTGAGAGCTAATTCAATCAAGGAAACACTGCATGTTGGTGAAGGGCATATTGAAGAAGGATCAGCCGAGTGGTTCTTGTGGGAGAACAACTCCATTTGGCTCACTAACTTCACACACCATCAGGCTTCCAAGCAGCTCTCAAGGAAACTCAGTTTTCACACTCTATGCTTAGTGCCCTTTGAGTGCATTATCTAGGAATGAACCTGGTAGAGCATCCCACACAAACGAATGCTCCACATGCGGGTTTCACATGCCACCAACTCCACATTCACAGGCAACTTCAGCACAACAGCTGTTTTCAGATAGCCCTCAATGCAAAGGCTCTAGACGCAAATATTGGTGTGAGAGCGAATTCAATCAAGGAAACACTGCATGTTGGTGAAGGGCATATTGAAGAAGGATCAGCCGAGTGGTTCTTGTGGGAGAACAACTCCATTTGGCTCACTAACTTCACACACCATCAGGCTTCCAAGCAGCTCTCAAGGAAACTCAGTTTTCACACTCTATGCTTAGTGCCCTTTGAGTGCATTATCTAGGAATGAACCTGGTAGAGCATCCCACACAAACGAATGCTCCACATGCGGGTTTCACATGCCACCAACTCCACATTCACAGGCAACTTCAGCGCCACAGCCGTTTTCAGATGGCCCTCAATGCAAAGGCTCTAGACACCAATATTGGTGTGAGAGCTAATTCAATCAAGGAAACACTGCATGTTGGTGAAGGGCATATTGAAGAAGGATCAGCCGAGTGGTTCTTGTGGGAGAACAACTCCATTTGGCTCACTAACTTCACACACCATCAGGCTTCCAAGCAGCTCTCAAGGAAACTCAGTTTTCTCACTCTATGCTTAGTGCCCTTTGAGTACCTACGACTGAAATGAAGCTTGGTGAGCATCCCAAACAAACGAATGCTCCACATGCGGTTTTCACATGGCACCAACTCAACATTCACAGGCAACTTCAGCGCCACACCTGTTTTCAGATAGCCCTCAATGCAAAGGCTCTAGACGCAAATATTGGTGTGAGAGCTAATTCAATCAAGGAAACACTGCATGTTGGTGAAGGGCATATTGAAGAAGGATCAGCCGAGTGGTTCTTGTGGGAGAACAACTCCATTTGGCTCACTAACTTCACACACCATCAGGCTTCCAAGCAGCTCTCAAGGAAACTCAGTTTTCACACTCTATGCTTAGTGCCCTTTGAGTACCTACGACTGAAATGAACCTTGGTGTGCATCCCACACAAACGAATGCTCCACATGCGGGTTTCACATGCCACCAACTCCACATTCACAGGCAACTTCAGCTCCACAGCCGTTTTCAGATAGCCCTCAATGCAAAGGCTCTAGACGCAAATATTGGTGTGAGAGCTAATTCAATCAAGGAAACACTGCATGTTGGTGAAGGGCATATTGAAGAAGGATCAGCCAATTGGTTCTTGTGGGAGAACAACTCCATTTAGCTCACCAACTTCACACACCATCAGGCTTCCAAGCAGCTCTCAAGGTAACTCAGTTTTCACACTCTATGCTTAGTGCCCTTTGAGTGCATTATCTAGGAATGAACCTGGTAGAGCATCCCACACAAACGAATGCTCCACATGCGGGTTTCACATGCCACCAACTCCACATTCACAGGCAACTTCAGCGCCACAGCCGTTTTCTTATAGCCCTCAATGCAAAGGCTCTAGACGCAAATATTTGTATGAGAGCTAATTCAATCAAGGAAACACTGCATGTTGGTGAAGGGCATATTGAAGAAGGATCAGCCGAGTGGTTCTTGTGGGAGAACAACTCCATTTGGCTCACTAACTTCACACACCATCAGGCTTCCAAGCAGCTCTCAAGGAAACTCAGTTTTCACATTCTATGCTTAGTGCCCTTTGAGTGCATTATCTAGGAATGAACCTGGTAGAGCATCCCACACAAACGAATGCTCCACATGCGGGTTTCACATGCCACCAACTCCACATTCACAGGCAACTTCAGCGCCACAGCCGTTTTCAGATAGCCCTCAATGCAAAGGCTCTAGACGCAAATATTGGTGTGAGAGCTAATTCAATCAAGGAAACACTGCATGTTGGTGAAGGGCATATTGAAGAAGGATCAGCCGAGTGGTTCTTGTGGGAGAACAACTCCATTTGGCTCACTAACTTCACACACCATCAGGCTTCCAAGCAGCTCTCAAGGTAACTCAGTTTTCACACTCTATGCTTAGTGCCCTTTGAGTGCCTAGGAATGAAATGAAGCTTGGTGAGCATCCCACACAAACGAATGCTCCACATGCGGGTTTCACATGCCACCAACTCCACATTCACAGGCAACTTCAGCGCCACAGCCGTTTTCAGATAGCCCTCAATGCAAAGGCTCTAGATGCAAATATTGGTGTGAGAGCTAATTCAATCAAGGAAACACTGCATGTTGGTGAAGGGCATATTGAAGAAGGATCAGTCGAGTGGTTTTTTGTGGGAGAACAACTCCATTTGGCTCACTAACTTCACACACCATCAGGCTTCTAAGCAGCTCTCAAGGAAACTCAGTTTTCACACTCTATGCTTAGTGCCCTTTGAGTGCATTATCTAGGAATGAACCTGGTAGAGCATCCCACACAAACGAATGCTCCACATGCGGGTTTCACATGCCACCAACTCCACATTCACAGGCAACTTCAGCGCCACAGCCGTTTTCAGATAGCCCTCAATGCAAAGGCTCTAGACGCAAATATTGGTGTGAGAGCTAATTCAATCAAGGAAACACTGCATGTTGGTGAAGGGCATATTGAAGAAGGATCAGCCGAGTGGTTCTTGTGGGAGAACAACTCCATTTGGCTCACTAACTTCACACACCATCAGGCTTCCAAGCAGCTCTCAAGGAAACTCAGTTTTCACACTCTATGCTTAGTGCCCTTTTAGTGCATTATCTAGGAATGAACCTGGTAGAACATCCCACACAAACGAATGCTCCACATGCGGGTTTCACATGCCACCAACTCCACATTCACAGGCAACTTCAGCGCCACAGCCGTTTTCAGATAGCCCTCAATGCAAAGGCTCTAGACGCAAATATTGGTGTGAGAGCTAATTCAATCAAGGAAACACTGCATGTTGGTGTATGGCATATTGAAGAAGGATCGGCCGAGTGGTTTTTGGTGGGAGAACAACTCCATTTGGCTCACTAACTTCACACACCATCAGGCTTCCAAGCAGCTCTCAAGGAAACTCAGTTTTCACACTCTATGCTTAGTGACCTTTGAGTGCATTATCTAGGAATGAACCTGGTAGAGCATCCCACACAAACGAATGCTCCACATGCGGGTTTCACATGCCACCAACTCCACATTCACAGGCAACTTCAGCGCCACAGCCGTTTTCAGATAGCCCTCAATGCAAAGGCTCTAGACACAATTATTTGTATGAGAGCTAATTCAATCAAGGAAACACTGCATGTTGGTGAAGGGCATATTGAAGAAGGATCAGCCGAGTGGTTCTTGTGGGAGAACAACTCCATTTGGCTCACTAACTTCACACACCATCAGGCTTCCAAGCAGCTCTCAAGGAAACTCAGTTTTCACATTCTATGCTTAGTGCCCTTTGAGTGCATTATCTAGGAATGAACCTGGTAGAGCATCCCACACAAACGAATGCTCCACATGCGGGTTTCACATGCCACCAACTCCACATTCACAGGCAACTTCAGCGCCACAGCCGTTTTCAGATAGCCCTCAATGCAAAGGCTCTAGACGCAAATATTGGTGTGAGAGCGAATTCAATCAAGGAAACACTGCATGTTGGTGAAGGGCATATTGAAGAAGGATCAGCCGAGTGGTTCTTGTGGGAGAACAACTCCATTTGGCTCACTAACTTCACACACCATCAGGCTTCCAAGCAGCTCTCAAGGAAACTCAGTTTTCACACTCTATGCTTAGTGCCCTTTGAGTGCCTAGGAATGAAATGAAGCTTGGTGAGCATCCCACACAAACGAATTTCCACATGCGGGTTTCACATGCCACCAACTCCACATTCACAGGCAACTTCAGCGCCACAGCCGTTTTCAGATAGCCCTCAATGCAAAGGCTCTAGACGCAAATATTGGTGTGAGAGCTAATTCAATCAAGGAAACACTGCATGTTGGTGAAGGGCATATTGAAGAAGGATCAGCCGAGTGGTTTTTTGTGGGAGAACAACTCCATTTGGCTCACTAACTTCACACACCATCAGGCTTCCAAGCAGCTCTCAAGGAAACTCAGTTTTCACACTCTATGCTTAGTGCCCTTTGAGTGCATTATCTAGGAATGAACCTGGTAGAACATCCCACACAAACGAATGCTCCACATGCGGGTTTCACATGCCACCAACTCCACATTCACAGGCAACTTGAGCACCACAGCCGTTTTCAGATAGCCCTCAATGCAAAGGCTCTAGATGCAAATATTGGTGTGAGAGCTAATTCAATCAAGGAAACACTGCATGTTGGTGAAGGGCATATTGAAGAAGGATCAGCCAATTGGTTCTTGTGGGACAACAACTCCATTTGGCTCACTAACTTCACACACCATCAGGCTTCCAAGCAGCTCTCAAGGAAACTCAGTTTTCACACTCTATGCTTAGTGCCCTTTGAGTGCATTATCTAGGAATGAACCTGGTAGAGCATCCCACACAAACGAATGCTCCACATGCGGGTTTCACATGCCACCAACTCCACATTCACAGGCAACTTCAGCGCCACAGCCGTTTTCAGATAGCCCTCAATGCAAAGGCTCTAGACGCAAATATTGGTGTGAGAGCTAATTCAATCAAGGAAACACTGCATGTTGGTGAAGGGCATATTGAAGAAGGATCAGCCGAGTGGTTCTTGTGGGAGAACAACTCCATTTGGCTCACTAACTTCACACACCATCAGGCTTCCAAGCAGCTCTCAAGGAAACTCAGTTTTGACACTCTATGCTTAGTGCCCTTTGAGTGCATTATCTAGGAATGAACCTGGTAGAGCATCCCACACAAACGAATGCTCCACATGCGGGTTTCACATGCCACCAACTCCACATTCACAGGCAACTTCAGCGCCACAGCCGTTTTCAGATAGCCCTCAATGCAAAGGCTCTAGACGCAAATATTGGTGTGAGAGCTAATTCAATCAAGGAAACACTGCATGTTGGTGAAGGGCATATTGAAGAAGGATCAGCCGAGTGGTTCTTGTGGGAGAACAACTCCATTTGGCTCACTAACTTCACACACCATCAGGCATCCAAGCAGCTCTCAAGGAAACTAAGGTTTCACACTCTATGCTTAGTGCCCTTTGAGTACCTAGCACTGAAATGAAGCTTGGTGAGCATCCCACACAAACTAATGCTCCACATGCGGGTTTCACATGCCACCAACTCCACATTCACAGGCAACTTCAGCGCCACAGCCGTTTTCAGATAGCCCTCAATGCAAAGGCTTTAGACGCAAATATTGGTGTTAGAGCTAATTCAATCAAGGAAACACGGCATGTTGGTGAAGGGCATATTGAAGAAGGATCAGCCGAGTGGTTCTTGTGGGAGAACAACTCCATTTGGCTCACTAACTTCACACACCATCAGGCTTCCAAGCAGCTCTCAAGGAAACTCAGTTTTCACACTCTATGCTTAGTGCCCTTTGAGTGCATTATCTAGGAAAGAACCTGGTAGAGCATCCCACACAAACGAATGCTCCACATGCGGGTTTCACATGCCACCAACTCCACATTCTCAGGCAACTTCAGCGCCACAGCCGTTTTCAGATAGCCCTCAATTCAAAGGCTCTAGACGCAAATATTGGTGTGGGGGATAATTCAATCAAGGAAACACTGCATGTTGGTGAAGGGCATATTGAAGAAGGATCAGCCGAGTGGTTCTTGTGCGAGAACAACTACATTTGGCTCACTAACTTCACATACCATCAGGCATCCAAGCAGCTCTCAAGGAAACTCAGTTTTCACACTCTATGCTTAGTGCCCTTTGAGTGCCTAGGACTGAAATGAAGCTTGGTGAGCATCCCACACAAACGAATGCTCCACATGCGGGTTTCACATGCCACCAACTCCACATTCACAGGCAACTTCAGCGCCACAGCCGTTTTCAGATAGACCTCAATGCAAAGGCTCTAGACGCAAATATTGGTGTGGGGGAGAATTCAATCAAGGAAACACTGCATGTTGGTGAAGGGCATATTGAAGAAGGATCAGCCAAGTGGTTCTTGTGGGAGAACAACTCCATTTGGCTCACTAACTTCACACACCATCAGGCATCCAAGCAGCTCTCAAGGAAACTCAGTTTTCACACTCTATGCTTAGTGCCCTTTGAGTGCATTATCTAGGAATGAACCTGGTACAGCATGCCACACAAACGAATGCTCCACTTGCGGGTTTCACATGCCACCAACTCCACATTCACAGGCAACTTCAGCGCCACAGCTGTTTTCAGATAGCCCTCAATGCAAAGGCTCTAGACGCAAATATTGGTGTGAGAGCTAATTCAATCAAGGAAACACTGCATGTTGGTGAAGGGCATATTGAAGAAGGATCAGCCGAGTCGTTCTTGTGGGAGAACAACTCCATTTGGCTCACTAACTTCACACACCATCAGGCATCCAAGCAGCTCTCAAGGAAACTCAGTTTTCACACTCTATGCTTAGTGCCCTTTTAGTGCCTAGGACTGAAATGAAGGTTGGTGAGCATCCCACACAAACGAATGCTCCATATGCGGGTTTCACATGCCACCAACTCCACATTCACAGGCAACTTCAGCGCCACAGCCGTTTTCAGATAGCCCTCAATGCAAAGGCTCTAGACGCAAATATTGGTGTGAGAGCTAATTCAATCAAGGAAACACGGCATGTTGGTGAAGGGCATATTGATGAAGGATCAGCCGAGTGGTTCTTGTGGGAGAACAACTCCATTTGGCTCACTAACTTCACACACCATCAGGCTTCCAAGCAGCTCTCAAGGAAACTCAGTTTTCACACTCTATGCTTAGTGCCCTTTGAGTGCATTATCTAGGAATGAACCTGGTAGAGCATCCCACACAAACGAATGCTCCACATGCGGGTTTCACATGCCACCAACTCCACATTCACAGGCAACTTCAGCGCCACAGCCATTTTCAGATAGCCCTCAATGCAAAGGCTCTAGACGCAAATATTGGTGTGAGAGCGAATTCAATCAAGGAAACACTGCATGTTGGTGAAGGGCATATTGAAGAAGGATCAGCCGAGTGGTTCTTGTGGGAGAACAATTCCATTTGGCTCACTAACTTCACACACCATCAGGCTTCCAAGCAGCTCTCAAGGAAACTCAGTTTTCACACTCTATGCTTAGTGCCCTTTGAGTGCCTAGGAATGAAATGAAGCTTGGTGAGCATCCCACACAAACGAATGCTCCACATGCGGGTTTCACATGCCACCAACTCCACATTCACAGGCAACTTCAGCGCCACAGCCGTTTTCAGATAGCCCTCAATGCAAAGGCTCTAGACGCAAATATTGGTGTGAGAGCTAATTCAATCAAGGAAACACTGCATGTTGGTGAAGGGCATATTGAAGAAGGATCAGTCGAGTGGTTTTTTGTGGGAGAACAACTCCATTTGGCTCACTAACTTCACACACCATCAGGCTTCCAAGCAGCTCTCAAGGAAACTCAGTTTTCACACTCTATGCTTAGTGCCCTTTGAGTGCATTATCTAGGAATGAACCTGGTAGAGCATCCCACACAAACGAATGCTCCACATGCGGGTTTCACATGCCACCAACTCCACATTCACAGGCAACTTCAGCGCCACAGCCGTTTTCAGATAGCCCTCAATGCAAAGGCTCTAGACGCAAATATTGGTGTGAGAGCTAATTCAATCAAGGAAACACTGCATGTTGGTGAAGGGCATATTGAAGAAGGATCAGCCGAGTGGTTCTTGTGGGAGAACAACTCCATTTGGCTCACTAACTTCACACACCATCAGGCTTCCAAGCAGCTCTCAAGGAAACTCAGTTTTCACACTCTATGCTTAGTGCCCTTTGAGTGCATTATCTAGGAATGAACCTGGTAGAACATCCCTCACAAACGAATGCTCCACATGCGGGTTTCACATGCCACCAACTCCACATTCACAGGCAACTTCAGCTCCACAGCCGTTTTCAGATAGCCCTCAATGCAAAGGCTCTAGACGCAAATATTGGTGTGAGAGCTAATTCAATCAAGGAAACACTGCATGTTGGTGAAGGGCATATTGAAGAAGGATCAGTCGAGTGGTTTTTAGTGGGAGAACAACTCCATTTGGCTCACTAACTTCACACACCATCAGGCTTCCAAGCAGCTCTCAAGGAAACTCAGTTTTCACACTCTATGCTTAGTGCCCTTTGAGTGCATTATCTAGGAATGAACCTGGTAGAGCATCCCACACAAACGAATGCTCCACATGCGGGTTTCACATGCCACCAACTCCACATTCACAGGCAACTTCAGCGCCACAGCCGTTTTCAGATAGCCCTCAATGCAAAGGCTCTAGACGCAAATATTTGTATGAGAGCTAATTCAATCAAGGAAACACTGCATGTTGGTGAAGGGCATATTGAAGAAGGATCAGCCGAGTGGTTCTTGTGGAGAACAACTCCATTTGGCTCACTAACTTCACACACCATCAGGCTTCCAAGCAGCTCTCAAGGAAACTCAGTTTTCACATTCTATGCTTAGTGCCCTTTGAGTGCATTATCTAGGAATGAACCTGGTAGAGCATCCCACACAAACGAATGCTCCACATGCGGGTTTCACATGCCACCAACTCCACATTCACAGGCAACTTCAGCGCCACAGCCGTTTTCAGATAGCCCTCAATGCAAAGGCTCTAGACGCAAATATTGGTGTGAGAGCTAATTCAATCAAGGAAACACTGCATGTTGGTGAAGGGCATATTGAAGAAGGATCAGTCGAGTGGTTTTTTGTGGGAGAACAACTCCATTTGGCTCACTAACTTCACACACCATCAGGCTTCCAAGCAGCTCTCAAGGAAACTCAGTTTTGACACTCTATGCTTAGTGCCCTTTGAGTGCATTATCTAGGAATGAACCTGGTAGAGCATCCCACACAAACGAATGCTCCACATGCGGGTTTTACATGCCACCAACTCCACATTCACAGGCAACTTCAGCGCCACAGCCGTTTTCAGATAGCCCTCAATGCAAAGGCTCTAGACGCAAATATTTGTGTGAGAGCTAATTCAATCAAGGAAACACTGCATGTTGGTGAAGGGCATATTGAAGAAGGATCAGCCGAGTGGTTCTTGTGGGAGAACAACTCCATTTGGCTCACTAACTTCACACACCATCAGGCTTCCAAGCAGCTCTCAAGGAAACTCAGTTTTCACACTCTATGCTTAGTGCCCTTTGAGTGCATTATCTAGGAATGAACCTGGTAGAGCATCCCACACAAACGAATGCTCCACATGCGGGTTTCACATGCCACCAACTCCACATTCTCAGGCAACTTCAGCACAACAGCTGTTTTCAGATAGCCCTCAATGCAAAGGCTCTAGACGCAAATATTGGTGTGAGAGCTAATTCAATCAAGGAAACACTGCATGTTGGTGAAGGGCATATTGAAGAAGGATCAGCCGAGTGGTTCTTGTGGGAGAACAACTCCATTTGGCTCACTAACTTCACACACCATCAGGCTTCCAAGCAGCTCTCAAGGAAACTCAGTTTTCACACTCTATGCTTAGTGCCCTTTGAGTGCATTATCTAGGAATGAACCTGGTAGAGCATCCCACACAAACGAATGCTCCACATGCGGGTTTCACATGCCACCAACTCCACATTCACAGGCAACTTCAGCGCCACAGCCGTTTTCAGATGGCCCTCAATGCAAAGGCTCTAGACACCAATATTGGTGTGAGAGCTAATTCAATCAAGGAAACACTGCATGTTGGTGAAGGGCATATTGAAGAAGGATCAGCCGAGTGGTTCTTGTGGGAGAACAACTCCATTTGGCTCACTAACTTCACACACCATCAGGCTTCCAAGCAGCTCTCAAGGAAACTCAGTTTTCTCACTCTATGCTTAGTGCCCTTTGAGTACCTACGACTGAAATGAAGCTTGGTGAGCATCCCAAACAAACGAATGCTCCACATGCGGTTTTCACATGGCACCAACTCAACATTCACAGGCAACTTCAGCGCCACAGCCATTTTCAGATAGCCCTCAATGCAAAGGCTCTAGACGCAAATATTGGTGTAAGAGCTAATTCAATCAAGGAAACACTGCATGTTGGTGAAGGGCATATTGAAGAAGGATCAGCCGAGTGGTTCTTGTGGGAGAACAACTCCATTTCCCTCACTAACTTCACACACCATCAGGCTTCCAAGCAGCTCTCAAGGAAACTCAGTTTTCACACTCTATGCTTAGTGCCCTTTGAGTACCTACGACTGAAATGAACCTTGGTGAGCATCCCACACAAACGAATGCTCCACATGCGGGTTTCACATGCCACCAACTCCACATTCACAGGCAACTTCAGCGCCACAGCCGTTTTCAGATAGCCCTCAATGCAAAGGCTCTAGACGCAAATATTGGTGTGAGAGCTAATTCAATCAAGGAAACACTGCATGTTGGTGAAGGGCATATTGAAGAAGGATCAGTCGAGTGGTTTTTTGTGGGAGAACAACTCCATTTGGCTCACTAACTTCACACACCATCAGGCTTCCAAGCAGCTCTCAAGGAAACTCAGTTTTCACACTCTATGCTTAGTGCCCTTTGAGTGCATTATCTAGGAATGAACCTGGTAGAGCATCCCACACAAACGAATGCTCCACATGCGGGTTTCACATGCCACCAACTCCACATTCACAGGCAACTTCAGCGCCACAGCCGTTTTCAGATAGCCCTCAATGCAAAGGCTCTAGACGCAAATATTGGTGTGAGAGCTAATTCAATCAAGGAAACACTGCATGTTGGTGAAGGGCATATTGAAGAAGGATCAGTCGAGTGGTTTTTTGTGGGAGAACAACTCCATTTGGCTCACTAACTTCACACACCATCAGGCTTCCAAGCAGCTCTCAAGGAAACTCAGTTTTCACACTCTATGCTTAGTGCCCTTTGAGTGCATTATCTAGGAATGAACCTGGTAGAGCATCCCACACAAACGAATGCTCCACATGCGGGTTTCACATGCCACCAACTCCACATTCACAGGCAACTTCAGCGCCACAGCTGTTTTCAGATAGCCCTCAATGCAAAGGCTCTAGACGCAAATATTGGTGTGAGAGCTAATTCAATCAAGGAAACACTGCATGTTGGTGAAGGGCATATTGAAGAAGGATCAGCCGAGTGGTTCTTGTGGGAGAACAACTCCATTTGGCTCACTAACTTCACACACCATCAGGCTTCCAAGCAGCTCTCAAGGAAACTCAGTTTTCACACTCTATGCTTAGTGCCCTTTGAGTGCATTATCTAGGAATGAACCTGGTAGAGCATCCCACACAAACGAATGCTCCACATGCGGGTTTCACATGCCACCAACTCCACATTCACAGGCAACTTCAGCGCCACAGCCGTTTTCAGATGGCCCTCAATGCAAAGGCTCTAGACACCAATATTGGTGTGAGAGCTAATTCAATCAAGGAAACACTGCATGTTGGTGAAGGGCATATTGAAGAAGGATCAGCCGAGTGGTTCTTGTGGGAGAACAACTCCATTTGGCTCACTAACTTCACACACCATCAGGCTTCCAAGCAGCTCTCAAGGAAACTCAGTTTTCTCACTCTATGCTTAGTGCCCTTTGAGTACCTACGACTGAAATGAAGCTTGGTGAGCATCCCAAACAAACGAATGCTCCACATGCGGTTTTCACATGGCACCAACTCAACATTCACAGGCAACTTCAGCGCCACACCTGTTTTCAGATAGCCCTCAATGCAAAGGCTCTAGACGCAAATATTGGTGTGAGAGCTAATTCAATCAAGGAAACACTGCATGTTGGTGAAGGGCATATTGAAGAAGGATCAGCCGAGTGGTTCTTGTGGGAGAACAACTCCATTTCCCTCACTAACTTCACACACCATCAGGCTTCCAAGCAGCTCTCAAGGAAACTCAGTTTTCACACTCTATGCTTAGTGCCCTTTGAGTACCTACGACTGAAATGAACCTTGGTGAGCATCCCACACAAACGAATGCTCCACATGCGGGTTTCACATGCCACCAACTCCACATTCACAGGCAACTTCAGCTCCACAGCCGTTTTCAGATAGCCCTCAATGCAAAGGCTCTAGACGCAAATATTGGTGTGAGAGCTAATTCAATCAAGGAAACACTGCATGTTGGTGAAGGGCATATTGAAGAAGGATCAGCCAATTGGTTCTTGTGGGAGAACAACTCCATTTAGCTCACCAACTTCACACACCATCAGGCTTCCAAGCAGCTCTCAAGGTAACTCAGTTTTCACACTCTATGCTTAGTGCCCTTTGAGTGCATTATCTAGGAATGAACCTGGTAGAGCATCCCACACAAACGAATGCTCCACATGCGGGTTTCACATGCCACCAACTCCACATTCACAGGCAACTTCAGCGCCACAGCCGTTTTCAGATAGCCCTCAATGCAAAGGCTCTAGACGCAAATATTTGTATGAGAGCTAATTCAATCAAGGAAACACTGCATGTTGGTGAAGGGCATATTGAAGAAGGATCAGCCGAGTGGTTCTTGTGGGAGAACAACTCCATTTGGCTCACTAACTTCACACACCATCAGGCTTCCAAGCAGCTCTCAAGGAAACTCAGTTTTCACATTCTATGCTTAGTGCCCTTTGAGTGCATTATCTAGGAATGAACCTGGTAGAGCATCCCACACAAACGAATGCTCCACATGCGGGTTTCACATGCCACCAACTCCACATTCACAGGCAACTTCAGCGCCACAGCCGTTTTCAGATAGCCCTCAATGCAAAGGCTCTAGACGCAAATATTGGTGTGAGAGCGAATTCAATCAAGGAAACACTGCATGTTGGTGAAGGGCATATTGAAGAAGGATCAGCCGAGTGGTTCTTGTGGGAGAACAACTCCATTTGGCTCACTAACTTCACACACCATCAGGCTTCCAAGCAGCTCTCAAGGTAACTCAGTTTTCACACTCTATGCTTAGTGCCCTTTGAGTGCCTAGGAATGAAATGAAGCTTGGTGAGCATCCCACACAAACGAATGCTCCACATGCGGGTTTCACATGCCACCAACTCCACATTCACAGGCAACTTCAGCGCCACAGCCGTTTTCAGATAGCCCTCAATGCAAAGGCTCTAGATGCAAATATTGGTGTGAGAGCTAATTCAATCAAGGAAACACTGCATGTTGGTGAAGGGCATATTGAAGAAGGATCAGTCGAGTGGTTTTTTGTGGGAGAACAACTCCATTTGGCTCACTAACTTCACACACCATCAGGCTTCTAAGCAGCTCTCAAGGAAACTCAGTTTTCACACTCTATGCTTAGTGCCCTTTGAGTGCATTATCTAGGAATGAACCTGGTAGAGCATCCCACACAAACGAATGCTCCACATGCGGGTTTCACATGCCACCAACTCCACATTCACAGGCAACTTCAGCGCCACAGCCGTTTTCAGATAGCCCTCAATGCAAAGGCTCTAGACGCAAATATTGGTGTGAGAGCTAATTCAATCAAGGAAACACTGCATGTTGGTGAAGGGCATATTGAAGAAGGATCAGCCGAGTGGTTCTTGTGGGAGAACAACTCCATTTGGCTCACTAACTTCACACACCATCAGGCTTCCAAGCAGCTCTCAAGGAAACTCAGTTTTCACACTCTATGCTTAGTGCCCTTTTAGTGCATTATCTAGGAATGAACCTGGTAGAACATCCCACACAAACGAATGCTCCACATGCGGGTTTCACATGCCACCAACTCCACATTGACAGGCAACTTCAGCGCCACAGCCGTTTTCAGATAGCCCTCAATGCAAAGGCTCTAGACGCAAATATTTGTATGAGAGCTAATTCAATCAAGGAAACACTGCATGTTGGTGTATGGCATATTGAAGAAGGATCGGCCGAGTGGTTTTTGGTGGGAGAACAACTCCATTTGGCTCACTAACTTCACACACCATCAGGCTTCCAAGCAGCTCTCAAGGAAACTCAGTTTTCTCACTCTATGCTTAGTGCCCTTTGAGTACCTACGACTGAAATGAAGCTTGGTGAGCATCCCAAACAAACGAATGCTCCACATGCGGTTTTCACATGGCACCAACTCAACATTCACAGGCAACTTCAGCGCCACACCTGTTTTCAGATAGCCCTCAATGCAAAGGCTCTAGACGCAAATATTGGTGTAAGAGCTAATTCAATCAAGGAAACACTGCATGTTGGTGAAGGGCATATTGAAGAAGGATCAGCCGAGTGGTTCTTGTGGGAGAACAACTCCATTTCCCTCACTAACTTCACACACCATCAGGCTTCCAAGCAGCTCTCAAGGAAACTCAGTTTTCACACTCTATGCTTAGTGCCCTTTGAGTACCTACGACTGAAATGAACCTTGGTGAGCATCCCACACAAACGAATGCTCCACATGCGGGTTTCACATGCCACCAACTCCACATTCACAGGCAACTTCAGCGCCACAGCCGTTTTCAGATAGCCCTCAATGCAAAGGCTCTAGACGCAAATATTGGTGTGAGAGCTAATTCAATCAAGGAAACACTGCATGTTGGTGAAGGGCATATTGAAGAAGGATCAGTCGAGTGGTTTTTTGTGGGAGAACAACTCCATTTGGCTCACTAACTTCACACACCATCAGGCTTCCAAGCAGCTCTCAAGGAAACTCAGTTTTCACACTCTATGCTTAGTGCCCTTTGAGTGCATTATCTAGGAATGAACCTGGTAGAGCATCCCACAC
Organism: Ochotona princeps; assembly: GCF_030435755.1. Classification (NCBI taxonomy): domain Eukaryota; kingdom Metazoa; phylum Chordata; class Mammalia; order Lagomorpha; family Ochotonidae; genus Ochotona; species Ochotona princeps. The sequence goes on along the minus strand of NW_026701780.1, from coordinate 32,683 downwards.
AAACGAATGCTCCACATGCGGGTTTCACATGCCACCAACTCCACATTCACAGGCAACTTCAGCGCCACAGCCGTTTTCAGATAGCCCTCAATGCAAAGGCTCTAGACGCAAATATTGGTGTGAGAGCTAATTCAATCAAGGAAACACTGCATGTTGGTGAAGGGCATATTGAAGAAGGATCAGTCGAGTGGTTTTTTGTGGGAGAACAACTCCATTTGGCTCACTAACTTCACACACCATCAGGCTTCCAAGCAGCTCTCAAGGAAACTCAGTTTTCACACTCTATGCTTAGTGCCCTTTGAGTGCATTATCTAGGAATGAACCTGGTAGAGCATCCCACACAAACGAATGCTCCACATGCGGGTTTCACATGCCACCAACTCCACATTCACAGGCAACTTCAGCGCCACAGCCGTTTTCAGATAGCCCTCAATGCAAAGGCTCTAGACGCAAATATTTGTGTGAGAGCTAATTCAATCAAGGAAACACTGCATGTTGGTGAAGGGCATATTGAAGAAGGATCAGCCGAGTGGTTCTTGTGGGAGAACAACTCCATTTGGCTCACTAACTTCACACACCATCAGGCTTCCAAGCAGCTCTCAAGGAAACTCAGTTTTCACACTCTATGCTTAGTGCCCTTTGAGTGCATTATCTAGGAATGAACCTGGTAGAGCATCCCACACAAACGAATGCTCCACATGCGGGTTTCACATGCCACCAACTCCACATTCACAGGCAACTTCAGCACAACAGCTGTTTTCAGATAGCCCTCAATGCAAAGGCTCTAGACGCAAATATTGGTGTGAGAGCTAATTCAATCAAGGAAACACTGCATGTTGGTGAAGGGCATATTGAAGAAGGATCAGCCGAGTGGTTCTTGTGGGAGAACAACTCCATTTGGCTCACTAACTTCACACACCATCAGGCTTCCAAGCAGCTCTCAAGGAAACTCAGTTTTCACACTCTATGCTTAGTGCCCTTTGAGTGCATTATCTAGGAATGAACCTGGTAGAGCATCCCACACAAACGAATGCTCCACATGCGGGTTTCACATGCCACCAACTCCACATTCACAGGCAACTTCAGCGCCACAGCCGTTTTCAGATGGCCCTCAATGCAAAGGCTCTAGACACCAATATTGGTGTGAGAGCTAATTCAATCAAGGAAACACTGCATGTTGGTGAAGGGCATATTGAAGAAGGATCAGCCGAGTGGTTCTTGTGGGAGAACAACTCCATTTGGCTCACTAACTTCACACACCATCAGGCTTCCAAGCAGCTCTCAAGGAAACTCAGTTTTCTCACTCTATGCTTAGTGCCCTTTGAGTACCTACGACTGAAATGAAGCTTGGTGAGCATCCCAAACAAACGAATGCTCCACATGCGGTTTTCACATGGCACCAACTCAACATTCACAGGCAACTTCAGCGCCACACCTGTTTTCAGATAGCCCTCAATGCAAAGGCTCTAGACGCAAATATTGGTGTGAGAGCTAATTCAATCAAGGAAACACTGCATGTTGGTGAAGGGCATATTGAAGAAGGATCAGCCGAGTGGTTCTTGTGGGAGAACAACTCCATTTCCCTCACTAACTTCACACACCATCAGGCTTCCAAGCAGCTCTCAAGGAAACTCAGTTTTCACACTCTATGCTTAGTGCCCTTTGAGTACCTACGACTGAAATGAACCTTGGTGAGCATCCCACACAAACGAATGCTCCACATGCGGGTTTCACATGCCACCAACTCCACATTCACAGGCAACTTCAGCTCCACAGCCGTTTTCAGATAGCCCTCAATGCAAAGGCTCTAGACGCAAATATTGGTGTGAGAGCTAATTCAATCAAGGAAACACTGCATGTTGGTGAAGGGCATATTGAAGAAGGATCAGCCAATTGGTTCTTGTGGGAGAACAACTCCATTTAGCTCACCAACTTCACACACCATCAGGCTTCCAAGCAGCTCTCAAGGTAACTCAGTTTTCACACTCTATGCTTAGTGCCCTTTGAGTGCATTATCTAGGAATGAACCTGGTAGAGCATCCCACACAAACGAATGCTCCACATGCGGGTTTCACATGCCACCAACTCCACATTCACAGGCAACTTCAGCGCCACAGCCGTTTTCAGATAGCCCTCAATGCAAAGGCTCTAGACGCAAATATTTGTATGAGAGCTAATTCAATCAAGGAAACACTGCATGTTGGTGAAGGGCATATTGAAGAAGGATCAGCCGAGTGGTTCTTGTGGGAGAACAACTCCATTTGGCTCACTAACTTCACACACCATCAGGCTTCCAAGCAGCTCTCAAGGAAACTCAGTTTTCACACTCTATGCTTAGTGCCCTTTGAGTGCATTATCTAGGAATGAACCTGGTAGAGCATCCCACACAAACGAATGCTCCACATGCGGGTTTCACATGCCACCAACTCCACATTCACAGGCAACTTCAGCGCCACAGCCGTTTTCAGATGGCCCTCAATGCAAAGGCTCTAGACACCAATATTGGTGTGAGAGCTAATTCAATCAAGGAAACACTGCATGTTGGTGAAGGGCATATTGAAGAAGGATCAGCCGAGTGGTTCTTGTGGGAGAACAACTCCATTTGGCTCACTAACTTCACACACCATCAGGCTTCCAAGCAGCTCTCAAGGAAACTCAGTTTTCTCACTCTATGCTTAGTGCCCTTTGAGTACCTACGACTGAAATGAAGCTTGGTGAGCATCCCAAACAAACGAATGCTCCACATGCGGTTTTCACATGGCACCAACTCAACATTCACAGGCAACTTCAGCGCCACACCTGTTTTCAGATAGCCCTCAATGCAAAGGCTCTAGACGCAAATATTGGTGTGAGAGCTAATTCAATCAAGGAAACACTGCATGTTGGTGAAGGGCATATTGAAGAAGGATCAGCCGAGTGGTTCTTGTGGGAGAACAACTCCATTTCCCTCACTAACTTCACACACCATCAGGCTTCCAAGCAGCTCTCAAGGAAACTCAGTTTTCACACTCTATGCTTAGTGCCCTTTGAGTACCTACGACTGAAATGAACCTTGGTGAGCATCCCACACAAACGAATGCTCCACATGCGGGTTTCACATGCCACCAACTCCACATTCACAGGCAACTTCAGCTCCACAGCCGTTTTCAGATAGCCCTCAATGCAAAGGCTCTAGACGCAAATATTGGTGTGAGAGCTAATTCAATCAAGGAAACACTGCATGTTGGTGAAGGGCATATTGAAGAAGGATCAGCCAATTGGTTCTTGTGGGAGAACAACTCCATTTAGCTCACCAACTTCACACACCATCAGGCTTCCAAGCAGCTCTCAAGGTAACTCAGTTTTCACACTCTATGCTTAGTGCCCTTTGAGTGCATTATCTAGGAATGAACCTGGTAGAGCATCCCACACAAACGAATGCTCCACATGCGGGTTTCACATGCCACCAACTCCACATTCACAGGCAACTTCAGCGCCACAGCCGTTTTCAGATAGCCCTCAATGCAAAGGCTCTAGACGCAAATATTTGTATGAGAGCTAATTCAATCAAGGAAACACTGCATGTTGGTGAAGGGCATATTGAAGAAGGATCAGCCGAGTGGTTCTTGTGGGAGAACAACTCCATTTGGCTCACTAACTTCACACACCATCAGGCTTCCAAGCAGCTCTCAAGGAAACTCAGTTTTCACATTCTATGCTTAGTGCCCTTTGAGTGCATTATCTAGGAATGAACCTGGTAGAGCATCCCACACAAACGAATGCTCCACATGCGGGTTTCACATGCCACCAACTCCACATTCACAGGCAACTTCAGCGCCACAGCCGTTTTCAGATAGCCCTCAATGCAAAGGCTCTAGACGCAAATATTGGTGTGAGAGCGAATTCAATCAAGGAAACACTGCATGTTGGTGAAGGGCATATTGAAGAAGGATCAGCCGAGTGGTTCTTGTGGGAGAACAACTCCATTTGGCTCACTAACTTCACACACCATCAGGCTTCCAAGCAGCTCTCAAGGTAACTCAGTTTTCACACTCTATGCTTAGTGCCCTTTGAGTGCCTAGCAATGAAATGAAGCTTGGTGAGCATCCCACACAAACGAATGCTCCACATGCGGGTTTCACATGCCACCAACTCCACATTCACAGGCAACTTCAGCGCCACAGCCGTTTTCAGATAGCCCTCAATGCAAAGGCTCTAGATGCAAATATTGGTGTGAGAGCTAATTCAATCAAGGAAACACTGCATGTTGGTGAAGGGCATATTGAAGAAGGATCAGTCGAGTGGTTTTTTGTGGGAGAACAACTCCATTTGGCTCACTAACTTCACACACCATCAGGCTTCTAAGCAGCTCTCAAGGAAACTCAGTTTTCACACTCTATGCTTAGTGCCCTTTGAGTGCATTATCTAGGAATGAACCTGGTAGAGCATCCCACACAAACGAATGCTCCACATGCGGGTTTCACATGCCACCAACTCCACATTCACAGGCAACTTCAGCGCCACAGCCGTTTTCAGATAGCCCTCAATGCAAAGGCTCTAGACGCAAATATTGGTGTGAGAGCTAATTCAATCAAGGAAACACTGCATGTTGGTGAAGGGCATATTGAAGAAGGATCAGCCGAGTGGTTCTTGTGGGAGAACAACTCCATTTGGCTCACTAACTTCACACACCATCAGGCTTCCAAGCAGCTCTCAAGGAAACTCAGTTTTCACACTCTATGCTTAGTGCCCTTTTAGTGCATTATCTAGGAATGAACCTGGTAGAACATCCCACACAAACGAATGCTCCACATGCGGGTTTCACATGCCACCAACTCCACATTCACAGGCAACTTCAGCGCCACAGCCGTTTTCAGATAGCCCTCAATGCAAAGGCTCTAGACGCAAATATTTGTATGAGAGCTAATTCAATCAAGGAAACACTGCATGTTGGTGTATGGCATATTGAAGAAGGATCGGCCGAGTGGTTTTTGGTGGGAGAACAACTCCATTTGGCTCACTAACTTCACACACCATCAGGCTTCCAAGCAGCTCTCAAGGAAACTCAGTTTTCACACTCTATGCTTAGTGACCTTTGAGTGCATTATCTAGGAATGAACCTGGTAGAGCATCCCACACAAACGAATGCTCCACATGCGGGTTTCACATGCCACCAACTCCACATTCACAGGCAACTTCAGCGCCACAGCCGTTTTCAGATAGCCCTCAATGCAAAGGCTCTAGACACAATTATTTGTATGAGAGCTAATTCAATCAAGGAAACACTGCATGTTGGTGAAGGGCATATTGAAGAAGGATCAGCCGAGTGGTTCTTGTGGGAGAACAACTCCATTTGGCTCACTAACTTCACACACCATCAGGCTTCCAAGCAGCTCTCAAGGAAACTCAGTTTTCACATTCTATGCTTAGTGCCCTTTGAGTGCATTATCTAGGAATGAACCTGGTAGAGCATCCCACACAAACGAATGCTCCACATGCGGGTTTCACATGCCACCAACTCCACATTCACAGGCAACTTCAGCGCCACAGCCGTTTTCAGATAGCCCTCAATGCAAAGGCTCTAGACGCAAATATTGGTGTGAGAGCGAATTCAATCAAGGAAACACTGCATGTTGGTGAAGGGCATATTGAAGAAGGATCAGCCGAGTGGTTCTTGTGGGAGAACAACTCCATTTGGCTCACTAACTTCACACACCATCAGGCTTCCAAGCAGCTCTCAAGGAAACTCAGTTTTCACACTCTATGCTTAGTGCCCTTTGAGTGCCTAGGAATGAAATGAAGCTTGGTGAGCATCCCACACAAACGAATGCTCCACATGCGGGTTTCACATGCCACCAACTCCACATTCACAGGCAACTTCAGCGCCACAGCCGTTTTCAGATAGCCCTCAATGCAAAGGCTCTAGACGCAAATATTGGTGTGAGAGCTAATTCAATCAAGGAAACACTGCATGTTGGTGAAGGGCATATTGAAGAAGGATCAGCCGAGTGGTTTTTTGTGGGAGAACAACTCCATTTGGCTCACTAACTTCACACACCATCAGGCTTCCAAGCAGCTCTCAAGGAAACTCAGTTTTCACACTCTATGCTTAGTGCCCTTTGAGTGCATTATCTAGGAATGAACCTGGTAGAACATCCCACACAAACGAATGCTCCACATGCGGGTTTCACATGCCACCAACTCCACATTCACAGGCAACTTGAGCACCACAGCCGTTTTCAGATAGCCCTCAATGCAAAGGCTCTAGATGCAAATATTGGTGTGAGAGCTAATTCAATCAAGGAAACACTGCATGTTGGTGTATGGCATATTGAAGAAGGATTAGCCAATTGGTTCTTGTGGGACAACAACTCCATTTGGCTCACTAACTTCACACACCATCAGGCTTCCAAGCAGCTCTCAAGGAAACTCAGTTTTCACACTCTATGCTTAGTGCCCTTTGAGTGCATTATCTAGGAATGAACCTGGTAGAGCATCCCACACAAACGAATGCTCCACATGCGGGTTTCACATGCCACCAACTCCACATTCACAGGCAACTTCAGCGCCACAGCCGTTTTCAGATAGCCCTCAATGCAAATTCTCTAGACACAAATATTGGTGTGAGAGCTAATTCAATCAAAGAAACACTGCATGTTGGTGAAGGGCATATTGAAGAAGGATCAGCCGAGTGGTTCTTGTGGGAGAACAACTCCATTTGTCTCACTAACTTCACACACCATCAGGCTTCCAAGCAGCTCTCAAGGAAACTCAGTTTTCACACTCTATGCTTAGTGCCCTTTGAGTGCATTATCTAGGAATGAACCTGGTAGAGCATCCCACACAAACGAATGCTCCACATGCGGGTTTCACATGCCACCAACTCCACATTCACAGGCAACTTCAGCGCCACAGCCGTTTTCAGATAGCCCTCAATGCAAAGGCTCTAGACGCAAATATTGGTGTGAGAGCTAATTCAATCAAGGAAACACTGCATGTTGGTGAAGGGCATATTGAAGAAGGATCAGCCGAGTGGTTCTTGTGGGAGAACAACTCCATTTGGCTCACTAACTTCACACACCATCAGGCTTCCAAGCAGCTCTCAAGGAAACTCAGTTTTGACACTCTATGCTTAGTGCCCTTTGAGTGCATTATCTAGGAATGAACCTGGTAGAGCATCCCACACAAACGAATGCTCCACATGCGGGTTTCACATGCCACCAACTCCACATTCACAGGCAACTTCAGCGCCACAGCCGTTTTCAGATAGCCCTCAATGCAAAGGCTCTAGACGCAAATATTGGTGTGAGAGCTAATTCAATCAAGGAAACACTGCATGTTGGTGAAGGGCATATTGAAGAAGGATCAGCCGAGTGGTTCTTGTGGGAGAACAACTCCATTTGGCTCACTAACTTCACACACCATCAGGCATCCAAGCAGCTTTCAAGGAAACTAAGGTTTCACACTCTATGCTTAGTGCCCTTTGAGTACCTAGCACTGAAATGAAGCTTGGTGAGCATCCCACACAAACTAATGCTCCACATGCGGGTTTCACATGCCACCAACTCCACATTCACAGGCAACTTCAGCGCCACAGCCGTTTTCAGATAGCCCTCAATGCAAAGGCTCTAGACGCAAATATTGGTGTTAGAGCTAATTCAATCAAGGAAACACGGCATGTTGGTGAAGGGCATATTGAAGAAGGATCAGCCGAGTGGTTCTTGTGGGAGAACAACTCCATTTGGCTCACTAACTTCACACACCATCAGGCTTCCAAGCAGCTCTCAAGGAAACTCAGTTTTCACACTCTATGCTTAGTGCCCTTTGATTGCATTATCTAGGAAAGAACCTGGTAGAGCATCCCACACAAACGAATGCTCCACATGCGGGTTTCACATGCCACCAACTCCACATTCTCAGGCAACTTCAGCGCCACAGCCGTTTTCAGATAGCCCTCAATTCAAAGGCTCTAGACGCAAATATTGGTGTGGGGGAGAATTCAATCAAGGAAACACAGCATGTTGGTGAAGGGCATATTGAAGAAGGATCAGCCGAGTGGTTCTTGTGCGAGAACAACTACATTTGGCTCACTAACTTCACATACCATCAGGCATCCAAGCAGCTCTCAAGGAAACTCAGTTTTCACACTCTATGCTTAGTGCCCTTTGAGTGCCTAGGACTGAAATGAAGCTTGGTGAGCATCCCACACAAACGAATGCTCCACATGCGGGTTTCACATGCCACCAACTCCACATTCACAGGCAACTTCAGCGCCACAGCCGTTTTCAGATAGCCCTCAATGCAAAGGCTCTAGACGCAAATATTGGTGTGGGGGAGAATTCAATCAAGGAAACACTGCATGTTGGTGAAGGGCATATTGAAGAAGGATCAGCCAAGTGGTTCTTGTGGGAGAACAACTCCATTTGGCTCACTAACTTCACACACCATCAGGCATCCAAGCAGCTCTCAAGGAAACTCAGTTTTCACACTCTATGCTTAGTGCCCTTTGAGTGCATTATCTAGGAATGAACCTGGTACAGCATGCCACACAAACGAATGCTCCACTTGCGGGTTTCACATGCCACCAACTCCACATTCACAGGCAACTTCAGCGCCACAGCTGTTTTCAGATAGCCCTCAATGCAAAGGCTCTAGACGCAAATATTGGTGTGAGAGCTAATTCAATCAAGGAAACACTGCATGTTGGTGAAGGGCATATTGAAGAAGGATCAGCCGAGTCGTTCTTGTGGGAGAACAACTCCATTTGGCTCACTAACTTCACACACCATCAGGCATCCAAGCAGCTCTCAAGGAAACTCAGTTTTCACACTCTATGCTTAGTGCCCTTTGAGTGCCTAGGACTGAAATGAAGGTTGGTGAGCATCCCACACAAACGAATGCTCCATATGCGGGTTTCACATGCCACCAACTCCACATTCACAGGCAACTTCAGCGCCACAGCCGTTTTCAGATAGCCCTCAATGCAAAGGCTCTAGACGCAAATATTGGTGTGAGAGCTAATTCAATCAAGGAAACACGGCATGTTGGTGAAGGGCATATTGAAGAAGGATCAGCCGAGTGGTTCTTGTGGGAGAACAACTCCATTTGGCTCACTAACTTCACACACCATCAGGCTTCCAAGCAGCTCTCAAGGAAACTCAGTTTTCACAGTCTATGCTTAGTGCCCTTTGAGTGCATTATCTAGGAAAGAACCTGGTAGAGCATCCCACACAAACGAATGCTCCACTTGCGGGTTTCACATGCCACCAACTCCACATTCTCAGGCAACTTCAGCGCCACAGCCGTTTTCAGATAGCCCTCAATTCAAAGGCTCTAGACGCAAATATTGGTGTGGGGGAGAATTCAATCAAGGAAACACTGCATGTTGGTGAAGGGCATATTGAAGAAGGATCAGCCGAGTGGTTCTTGTGGGAGAACAACTCCATTTGGCTCACTAACTTCACACACCATCAGGCTTCCAAGCAGCTCTCAAGGAAACTCAGTTTTCACACTCTATGCTTAGTGCCCTTTGAGTGCATTATCTAGGAATGAACCTGGTACAGCATGCCACACAAACGAATGCTCCACTTGCGGGTTTCACATGCCACCAACTCCACATTCACAGGCAACTTCAGCGCCACAGCTGTTTTCAGATAGCCCTCAATGCAAAGGCTCTAGACGCAAATATTGGTGTGAGAGCTAATTCAATCAAGGAAACACTGCATGTTGGTGAAGGGCATATTGAAGAAGGATCAGCCGAGTCGTTCTTGTGGGAGAACAACTCCATTTGACTCACTAACTTCACACACCATCAGGCATCCCAGCAGCTCTCAAGGAAACTCAGTTTTCACACTCTATGCTTAGTGCCCTTTGAGTGCCTAGGACTGAAATGAAGCTTGGTGAGCATCCCACACAAACGAATGCTCCACATGCGGGTTTCACATGCCACCAACTCCACATTCACATGCAACTTCAGCGCCGCAGCCGTTTTCAGATAGCCCTCAATGCAAAGGCTCTAGACGCAAATATTGGTGTGAGAGCTAATTCAATCAAGGAAACACTGCATGTTGGTGAAGGGCATATTGAAGAAGGATCAGCTGTCGCTGTCCTGCAGCGATGGACTTGGTGCACGGAGTCGATAATAACACGCTTGGACTACTGACTGATGATCAATAGCCAAAATTTATTAGGGGCAACAGACTTTATATGCTGAGGGTCATACAGGATTCGGGTAGAGCTACCTAGTTCATCAACAGAACCATCAACTGTTTTCTATGCCTTAGTTTGTTAGTCCTTTTGCCTTGTATATTACTTCCGGCTCAACTGTTCTTATACAAATGATATCTCATCAGGTATACAAAAGGTAGCCATACAGTTGTTCTCATGCAAAGGATATCCAGTCAGTCACACACAAGACATCCATTCAGTTGTTTATCATACAAATATTGTCCCATCAACTGTAATCCCGTGCTCACTGACTACATTCGCTGAGCTACAGTCACAATGTCTTCCTACAAATCCCCCTTCTATGTTTTATAAAAATTAGGCCTGAGTGATATACCTGGGAGAACATGCTCTTGGAAGAGCAGGAAAATGGGGAGATACAATATTATATATTATAAAAAGATGACTACACCAGGGACCACACACCCTAACTGCCTATCATCCCATCTAGCTCCTCAATATTCTTTTTCCCAGGAGAATGAACCTGGCAGCTGTCAGGGATAGGGGACGACGATCATTCTGGCTACTTCCTGCTGAAAAAGGGACGAAGAGAGGGGGCCACAGCAGCCAGGCATTCTCCAGGGAATGCATCTGGGGTCCCTGGTATAAGGTAGAAAAATAACAGCTAGAATTTCTCCCAAGGTAATATGTTTATGTGTTTAACCTAAATCAGAGTGGCACAGGAACAGTGAAAGGATCTATAGTAGCATTTATCATGTAACAGCCTATTACAGACTTAACATCAAAGTTTCTATACATTTACATCTTGTTTGGCATCAACAGTTGATGGAAATTTTGGGGAGAATCCTAACTTACAATTCAAACTTTGCCATTTATATAATTCATTTGATTTTACAGATTTTCATGCATTTAGGATAATCAAAATAATTTTATGATTCTAGCAAATCATGTGTTAATAATTGTACAACAGAAAAGTCTTAGGCAGGAGAGCAGGGAAATTTCCAATGACCCAGTGAGTGAGGAAAAATTTAACTCTACAACCTATCTAATAAAGTCCAGGAAAAGCAAAGCGCCTGACCAGTAAGTACAGGCTGAGCAATTATAGGCTAATTAGCCTTTGTTTTGGTTGTTCCAAATGTCCTATCTGTCTATCTAAACAGCCAAATAGGAAGCCTGACCAGTAAGGTACAAGTTGAATGATTATCAGTTAACTGGCCTTTATTTGTCTCTATCTATCTGAACTAATTGTGGGATTCACAAGCAACCCTGATGGTCAGTGTAAGAGAGGGGTGGGACCCAAAGCTAGAGCTAGGTAAGAATTAGAGAGAACTCCTCCTCTGAGTCCAGAAGGAAGGAAATTTACAATCCTTTTGTCTCTGAGTACCACCCGGGGCTCCTGGCTAAATTTCGATGTCACCAGACCCTCTGAGCAGGGTACTGAGCTGCTTCAATCCCATGTAGGAAATCCAATAGGAAAGGACTGACCTCAGAGTTCTCGGCCTCCAAGGGCACTCACCTTCCTTGTGATCTCCTTGGCAGTCGGGATACGGTTCTCGATGTCCTTGATGAGGCAGGTATCCACTGCTTCTGCAGTGGAAGCACATGGGAGGCCTCCGGGGGTCTCCAGGACTGGGGGACTAGGATAGAGAGCTCCTCTTATCCTCCTGCTCTGCCCTGAAATCCCCTCCTGCTCTGTACACACAACCTCCTTTAAGAGGGTGTCAGAGTCATGCTTGGATCCCACCGCAAATTCCTATATTTTTTCTAATGCTTAAGGCATTAAGAATTTGTTATCCATAACTAAAAGGTTACACTTAAAGTCTTCCTCAAACATTCTAGGAAGATGGAGAATTTCTCTGCACTCCTGACCTGTAGTGGAACAAGAGAGATATTAAACGATTTTAGCTTTTTAGTTCTTAACGGCAGTTCCACTGGGGGTTCCATCTTCTCCAGGGGCAGCGTTGTGTTCAAGGGTGTTGTTGCATCTCCGAGGCCGGATGAGCCGTAAGGGAACCCATAGTTTTTCAGAGGATCCATCAGGAGATTCTAAAGAAACAAGAGCATAACCTTTGCCACGGGTTATTATTGTTCCAGGATACCAATTATTCAGTTGTTTTACCCATACAGGAATTTGTAAAGTCTTATCTGATAATGTAGAAAAATGTTTGTCAGCAGGAGTATTAGTGTCTCCTTGAGGTAAATTTAAAAAATTAAGTGTTAAAAGCATTAGGGACAGAGTATCTCTGGGTGACCTCCCCCCTTTTTTGTTTTTTAATAATTGACTTTTTAGGGTGCGGTGTGCACGTTCAATAATAGCTTGACCTTGAGGATTATAGGGAATACCTGTAACATGTTGGATGGACCACTCTAAACAAAATGCTTTGAAACTTTTACTAGTATATGCAGGTCCGTTGTCCGTTTTGATAGAAGAGGGAATTCCCATAATTGAGAAACATGTTAGCAAAAAAGGATTTAACAGCTGAAGTAGTTTCAGAACTCATAGGTTGTGCCCAAAGAAACTTAGAAAAAGTATCTACAACTACATGTAAGAATGGTTGTTTTGGAAAGAACGGTATATGAGTAACATCCATTTGCCATAACTGATTGGAACTTAGCCCTCGAGGATTTGCACCTGCAGGATGAGGAGTACAATGTAAAGGGGCACAAATAGGGCAAGTTGCTAAAATGTTACGAGCAATTCGGAGAGGAATATGATATTTCACATGCAAACGATTGGCATTAGTATGTAGAACACGATGTTCATCTTGGGCACTAAGAAATATAGGTGCAGTCAGTCTGTCAGCGTGAGAATTGCCAAGGGTCATAGGTCCAGGGAGAGAAGAATGAGCCCGTATATGTGTAATAAAGAATGGTGAGTTGCGCTGACGTAGTAGTTGTTGCAATTGTAAAAGCAAATGAGAAATACAAGTATTATTAGAAGATATTAAAGCAGTTACAATAGCCGGAAATAGACCAACTACATAAGCCGAATCAGAAACAACATTAAGAGGTTGGTTACATACTCGTAAGAGATGCACTAAGGTTGCTAGTTCCACCTGTTGTGCTGAGGAAAATGGAGTTTGTATTGTAGTATGTAAATGAGGTCCATGAATTCCTCCCCGGCCGGAGGAGGAGCCATCAATATAGTATGTATCAGCACCAGGAATGGGTTCAGCACGAATAATAGAAGAAATTATGAAAGGAGTTCGCTGTAAAAAATTCCAAATCTTACCGGCTGGGTAGTGGTTTCCTATTTCTCCGTAATAATCAGCCAGGGCTACTTGTAATGAAGCAGATAAGGTTAAGGCCTGTTGAAGCTGTTTAGCTGTTAAAGGCAATACAATTGAGGCTGGATCGTATCCTAGTAGAGAGAGGGCTCTCAGACGTCCCTGGATAATGAGGGAGGCAATCATATCAACATAAGAAGAGAGAGTTTTAGTTTGTTTATGATGCAAATAACTCCACTCTAGGGGACCAGAACGTTGTGCTAAAGCTCCAGTAGGGGAATGGGGTGTAGGAAAAACCAAAAACAAAACAGATTCCTCAGGAACAAAACGAGTGAGAAAAGAACCTTGAAGTTTCTTTTCAAAGAACTGTATCTCCTGCTCCGCTTCTTTAGTCAGCATCCGGGGGCTATCAAGGGCCGGATCTCCTCCTAGTATTGAAAAAAGGTGAGACAGTTGGTGGGTTGGGATGCCTAGAGAAGGTCGTAACCAATTAATGTCACCTAGCAATTTTTGAAAATCATTAAGAGTTAAAAGATGGTTTTTACGAACAGAGAACATTTGCGGACGTACAGTAGTGCGATCTAGAATATGACCAAGATATTCATAAGGAGCTACACTCTGGACCTTTTCAGGAGCAATCACAAGCTGAGCACGAGTAAGAACCTTTTGTGCCTCTTCATATAACTGTTGTAACTGACCGTCACTGGAGGCAGCAAGAAGAATGTCATCCATATAATGAATAATATAAGCATCTGGAAAAGCATCACGAAGCGGCTGTAACACTTTTCCTACAAAATATTGGCACATAGTAGCAGAATTGGTCATACCTTGTGGCAAAACTTTCCATTGATAACGCTTAACAGGAGCCTGTTGATTTAAGGAAGGAACCGAAAAAGCAAATCGGGGGCGGTCATCTGGATGGATAGCAATAGAATAAAAACAATCTTTTAAATCCAAAACAATCAATGGCCAATGCGAGGGAATCATAGAAGGATTAGGCAGTCCAGGTTGGAGGGCACCCATAGGAATCATAGTAGCATTTACATTTCGGAGGTCAATTAACAATCGCCATGCGCCTGACTTCTTTTTAATCACAAAAACTGGAGAATTCCATGGGGAGAAAGACTCTTCTATATGGTTCTTTTGTAATTGTTCCTGAACTAAAGACTCTAACGCCTGTAATTTTTCTCGTTTAAGGGGCCATTGAGGCGTCCACACAGGCAGATCAGATTTCCATTGAATAGGTATCGGTGATGGTTTAATAAACTCAATGGCCCCTAAGAAAAACCCAGCCCATATTGGCCATGGTTTTGTTCTATAGAAACTGGCTCTATGTTTTCCTGAGAGTTTCTTCCTAAAATTTTACCACAACAGTGGTCTATGTTGTTCACTCTTGGCTGAGAGGGGGAGGGTAAGTAGACCTCCGCATTCCATTGTTGTAATAAATCTCTTCCCCACAAATTGATAGGAATTGGAGCAATATAAGGTCGCATGATACCCTGTAAATTTTCAGGACCAACACATCTTAACTTCTTTGTACTAACACGAAGCATAGAGGCATTCATTGCCCCTACACCCTGGAGCCCACAATCGGCAGGTTCTGTGGGCCAGTTACAAGGCCATTCCTTATTTGAAATAACTGAAACATCTGCTCCAGTGTCTAATAACCCAGAAAATTTTCTGCCATTGATGGCCAATTCGAGTGTAGGCCGTTTCCCTTCAGATATAAGAGTTGTCAAGTTAACATACTTGTTAGTGCTACCGAATCCCTCAATTCTTTTGTTATTAGAAAAACCAGGCATATAATATGGCAGAAGTAAAAGCTGTGCAATTTTTTCTCCTGCCTTAAAAGTCCAGGTACATGGAGTTGTAATCATCACAAAAATTTCTCCTTTATAATCAGAATCAATAACCCCCAAGTGTACCTTAATATTTTTCAAAGTGAGACTACCACGTCCGATTATCAAGCCAACCATTCCCTCAGGAATGGGTCCAAAAATTCCAGTGGGCACTCTACAAGGACACTGAGATGGTGTAATAGTGAAATCCTGGGAGATATCAATGTCCAAGGCAGCACTTCCAGCAGTTGCAGGTTTTAAATCTGTTATGGCTCTATGGGCGCGAATTGAACAGGATACTGGTGTGCTGCAAACCCCTGATTGTTCGGGGCCTGGGGCTGGCCCCGCCGGGAGTTTCCCGGCTGCAGGAGTTGGCCATCGCGATCTGTTCTAGATCTATAATCTTTCGCCCAGTGCCTTCCTCTGCGGCACCTGGGACATATGCCGGGGGAAGTACTGTTACCAGCATCAGCGCCGTCTCTCTGAGTTAAAGGAGGTGCTCGGCATTGTTTGCGAAAATGACCTGGCTTGCCACAATTGAAACATTTAGCCTTCATTTGCTTCTGAACAGCAAAGGTTTCCATTGCGGCTAAATGGGCACGATGTTTAAACGTCCCTATGTTACGGCAGGCTTTTAGGTAACCCATAAGATCCTCTCTTTCTTTTATAGGACGAATAACAGCCTGGCAGTCCTCATTTGCATTATCAAAGGCTAACTGCCGGAGTAACAGCTTTCTAGTACTGTCATCCCTAACTTGTTTTTCTATGCAATTCGTCAGTCGTCCTACAAAGTCAGCATAAGATTCCCCAGCTCCTTGGATGACTTTTATATAACTGCCTGCAAACTCAGACCCAGTGTCAACTTTCTCCCAGGCCCACAATGCTACATCCCGTATATGAGTGAGCGCACCTTGAGCCAGCTGAATTTGCTGCTCTGTAGTAGCCCACTGTCCATCTCCTACCAGCATATCATAAGTTAACCGCACACCCTCCAGGAGTTGTCGGCCCGTCCGTCCTAAAGTTTGTAACTTCTCCTTAGCTGCATCGCTCCTCCACATCTTCCATTGTAGATATTGCGAAGGAGAAAGCCCTATTTTTGCTATTACTTCGAAATCATAAGGAATCCAGTTTGCTTCTCGGCTCCAACTATTTAAATACTCCAATACATATGCAGAAGTGGGTCCGTAGGACACACAAGCCTTTTTAAAAGCTGTGACAGCATTGAAATCTAGGCTTTCATATGTAGGATGATTAGTCTCTTGACTAAGTATGATTGGAAAAAGCAATCGGAACTCATGAGGTCTGCGGGGAATACCAGACCTTTGAGAACACCTTCGATCAGATTTAAGGGTGAGACTGTATAGGCTGGTATTTAACCTTTCTATCTCATCCTCATCTTCCTCATTGTAGAAATCCTGTGATTTAATGCTGGAAGTTTTCTGCTTTCTCTTAGTTCCAATTTCATTTTCTATTTTATCTGTGCTTTGAAAAGTTTCCTTTCTGGCCATAGAACGATGGCTACCCTGGTGAGGGGGGTCTATCACGGATTCCCCTTCATCCTCCTTATCTGTACTGTGAGTTAGGGGGGAATGAAGAAATGAATCAGGAAGTGGGGGTGCAGAGGGAATGGCACTAGGAAATATTTTCTTATTTTTCTTTTTAGACTTTTGCTTCATTTCCCCATCTAACTCAGAGTCATCAAAGGAATCCGTGACAGCCTGTTGGAGGTTCTCCTCCCTGTCTTCTTCCCCTTCTATAATTGCAATAACCGCTTTAATTAAAGACCATGTACTCCAAAAATCAGCAGGAATATCTTCTCCTGTCATTCGGGCCTCTTCTACATGTTTCCGGGCACGATCCCAGACTTCTGTTTCTAGTGTCCCTTCATTCAGAAACCAAGGGTTATATTTAAAAATAACCTCGAAACAAGAACGCAATTGCTACCTAGTTATATTTACTCCACTTTTCTTTATAATGCTATGTATAAGAGGTATAAAAGGCTGCGCTCTGCACTGATTATGGCCCTTTGTTCCCACTCACCTCTTTCTGTGGGGGTCTCTGTCGCACTTTCGTTTCTTTATGCAAGTCCCTGTTCACGGGCGCCACTTGTCGCTGTCCTGAAGCGATGGACTTGGTGCACGGAGCCGATAATAACACGCTTGGACTACTGACTGATGATCAATAGCCAAAATTTATTAGGGGCAACAGACTTTATATGCTGAGGGTCATACAGGATTAGGGTAGAGCTACCTAGTTCATCAACAGAACCATCAACTGTTTTCTATGCCTTAGTTTGGAAGTCCTTTTGCCTTGTATATTACTTCCGGCTCAACTGTTCTTATACAAATGATATCTCATCAGGTATACAAAAGGTAGCCATACAGTTGTTCCCATGCAAAGGATATCCAGTCAGTCACACACAAGACATCCATTCAGTTGTTTATCATACAAATATTGTCTCATCAACTGTAATCCCGTGCTCACTGACTACGTTCGCTGAGCTACAGTCACAATGTCTTCCTACAATCAGCCGAGTGGTTCTTGTGGGAGAACAACTCCATTTGGCTCACTAACTTCACACACCATCAGGCTTCCAAGCAGCTCTCAAGGAAACTCAGTTTTCACACTCTATGCTTAGTGCCCTTTGAGTGCATTATCTAGGAATGAACCTGGTAGAGCATCCCACACAAACGAATGCTCCACATGCGGGTTTCACATGCCACCAACTCCACATTCACAGGCAACTTCAGCGCCACAGCCGTTTTCAGATAGCCCTCAATACAAAGGCTCTAGACGCAAATATTGGTGTGGGGGACAATTCAATCAAGGAAACACTGCATGTTGGTGAAGGGCATATTGAATAAGGATCAGCCGAGTGGTTCTTGTGGGAGAACAACTCCATTTGGCTCACTAACTTCACACACCATCAGGCATCCCAGCAGCTCTCAAGGAAACTCAGTTTTCACACTCTATGCTTAGTGCCCTTTGAGTACCTAGGACTGAAATGAAGCTTGGTGAGCATCCCACACAAACGAATGCTCCACATGCGGGTTTCACATGCCACCAACTCCACATTCACAGGCAACTTCAGCGCCACAGCCGTTTTCAGATAGCCCTCAATACAAAGGCTCTAGACGCAAATATTGGTGTGGGGGACAATTCAATCAAGGAAACACTGCATGTTGGTGAAGGGCATATTGAAGAAGGATCAGCTGAGTGGTTCTTGTGGGAGAACAACTCCATTTGGCTCACTAACTTCACACACCATCAGGCATCCAAGCAGCTCTCAAGGAAACTCAGTTTTCACACTCTATGCTTAGTGCCCTTTGAGTACCTAGGACTGAAATGAAGCTTGGTGAGCATGCCACACAAACGAATGCTCCACATGCGGGTTTCACATGCCACCAACTCCACATTCACAGGCAACTTCAGCGCCACAGCCGTTTTCAGATAGCCCTCAATACAAAGGCTCTAGACGCAAATATTGGTGTGGGGGACAATTCAATCAAGGAAACACTGCATGTTGGTGAAGGGCATATTGAATAAGGATCAGCCGAGTGGTTCTTGTGGGAGAACAACTCCATTTGGCTCACTAACTTCACACACCATCAGGCTTCCAAGCAGCTCTCAAGGAAACTCAGTTTTCACACTCTATGCTTAGTGCCCTTTGAGTGCATTATCTAGGAATGAACCTGGTACAGCATGCCACACAAACGAATGCTCCACATGCGGGTTTCACATGCCACCAACTCCACATTCACAGGCAACTTCAGCGCCACAGCCGTTTTCTGATAGCCCTCAATACAAAGGTTCTAGACGCAAATATTGGTGTGGGGGACAATTCAATCAAGGAAACACTGCATGTTGGTGAAGGGCATATTGAAGAAGGATCAGCCGAGTGGTTCTTGTGGGAGAACAACTCCATTTGGCTCACTAACTTCACACACCATCAGGCATCCAAGCAGCTCTCAAGGAAACTCAGTTTTCACACTCTATGCTTAGTGCCCTTTGAGTGCCTAGGACTGAAATGAAGCTTGGTGAGCATCCCACACAAACGAATGCTCCACATGCGGGTTTCACATGCCACCAACTCCACATTCACAGGCAACTTCAGCGCCACAGCCGTTTTCAGATAGCCCTCAATGCAAAGGCTCTAGACGCAAATATTGGTGTGAGAGCTAATTCAATCAAGGAAACACGGCATGTTGGTGAAGGGCATATTGAAGAAGGATCAGCCGAGTGGTTCTTGTGGGAGAACAACTCCATTTGGCTCACTAACTTCACACACCATCAGGCTTCCAAGCAGCTCTCAAGGAAACTCAGTTTTCACACTCTATGCTTAGTGCCCTTTGAGTGCATTATCTAGGAATGAACCTGGTACAGCATGCCACACAAACGAATGCTCCACTTGCGGGTATCACATGCCACCAACTCCACATTCACAGGCAACTTCAGCGCCACAGCTGTTTTCAGATAGCCCTCAATGCAAAGGCTCTAGACCCAAATATTGGTGTGAGAGCTAATTCAATCAAGGAAACACTGCATGTTGGTGAAGGGCATATTGAAGAAGGATCAGCCGAGTCGTTCTTGTGGGAGAACAACTCCATTTGGCTCACTAACTTCACACACCATCAGGCATCCAAGCAGCTCTCAAGGAAACTCAGTTTTCACACTCTATGCTTAGTGCCCTTTGAGTGCCTAGGACTGAAATGAAGCTTGGTGAGCATCCCACACAAACGAATGCTCCACATGCGGGTTTCACATGCCACCAACTCCACATTCACAGGCAACTTCAGCGCCACAGCCGTTTTCAGATAGCCCTCAATGCAAAGGCTCTAGACGCAAATATTGGTGTGAGAGCTAATTCAATCAAGGAAACACGGCATGTTGGTGAAGGGCATATTGAAGAAGGATCAGCCGAGTGGTTCTTGTGGGAGAACAACTCCATTTGGCTCACTAACTTCACACACCATCAGGCTTCCAAGCAGCTCTCAAGGAAACTCAGTTTTCACACTCTATGCTTAGTGCCCTTTGAGTGCATTATCTAGGAAAGAACCTGGTAGAGCATCCCACACAAACGAATGCTCCACATGCGGGTTTCACATGCCACCAACTCCACATTCTCAGGCAACTTCAGCGCCACAGCCGTTTTCAGATAGCCCTCAATTCAAAGGCTCTAGACGCAAATATTGGTGTGGGGGAGGATTCAATCAAGGAAACACTGCATGTTGGTGAAGGGCATATTGAAGAAGGATCAGCCGAGTGGTTCTTGTGGGAGAACAACTCCATTTGGCTCACTAACTTCACACACCATCAGGCTTCCAAGCAGCTCTCAAGGAAACTCAGTTTTCACACTCTATGCTTAGTGCCCTTTGAGTGCCTAGGACTGAAATGAAGGTTGGTGAGCATCCCACACAAACGAATGCTCCACATGCGGGTTTCACATGCCACCAACTCCACATTCACAGGCAACTTCAGCGCCACAGCCGTTTTCAGATAGCCCTCAATGCAAAGGCTCTAGACGCAAATATTGGTGTGAGAGCTAATTCAATCAAGGAAACACGGCATGTTGGTGAAGGGCATATTGAAGAAGGATCAGCCGAGTGGTTCTTGTGGGAGAACAACTCCATTTGGCTCACTAACTTCACACACCATCAGGCTTCCAAGCAGCTCTCAAGGAAACTCACTTTTCACACTCTATGCTTAGTGCCCTTTGAGTGCATTATCTAGGAATGAACCTGGTAGAGCATCCCACACAAACGAATGCTCCACATGCGGGTTTCACATGCCACCAACTCCACATTCTCAGGCAACTTCAGCGCCACAGCCGTTTTCAGATAGCCCTCAATTCAAAGGCTCTAGACGCAAATATTGGTGTGGGGGAGAATTCAATCAAGGAAACACTGCATGTTGGTGAAGGGCATATTGAAGAAGGATCAGCCAAGTGGTTCTTTTGGGAGAACAACTCCATTTGGCTCACTAACTTCACACACCATCAGGCTTCCAAGCAGCTCTCAAGGAAACTCAGTTTTCACACTCTATGCTTAGTGCCCTTTGAGTGCATTATCTAGGAATGAACCTGGTACAGCATGCCACACAAACGAATGCTCCACTTGCGGGTTTCACATGCCACCAACTCCACATTCACAGGCAACTTCAGCGCCACAGCTGTTTTCAGATAGCCCTCAATGCAAACGCTCTAGACGCAAATATTGGTGTGAGAGCTAATTCAATCAAGGAAACACTGCATGTTGGTGAAGGGCATATTGAAGAAGGATCAGCCGAGTCGTTCTTGTGGGAGAACAACTCCATTTGACTCACTAACTTCACACACCATCAGGCATCCCAGCAGCTCTCAAGGAAACTCAGTTTTCACACTCTATGCTTAGTGCCCTTTGAGTGCCTAGGACTGAAATGAAGCTTGGTGAGCATCCCACACAAACGAATGCTCCACATGCGGGTTTCACATGCCACCAACTCCACATTCACAGGCAACTTCAGCGCCACAGCCGTTTTCAGATAGCCCTCAATGCAAAGGCTCTAGACGCAAATATTGGTGTGAGAGCTAATTCAATCAAGGAAACACGGCATGTTGGTGAAGGGCATATTGAAGAAGGATCAGCCGAGTGGTTCTTGTGGGAGAACAACTCCATTTGGCTCACTAACTTCACACACCATCAGGCTTCCAAGCAGCTCTCAAGGAAACTCAGTTTTCACACTCTATGCTTAGTGCCCTTTGAGTGCATTATCTAGGAAAGAACCTGGTAGAGCATCCCACACAAACGAATGCTCCACATGCGGGTTTCACATGCCACCAACTCCACATTCTCAGGCAACTTCAGCGCCACAGCCGTTTTCAGATAGCCCTCAATTCAAAGGCTCTAGACGCAAATATTGGTATGGGGGAGAATTCAATCAAGGAAACACTGCATGTTGGTGAAGGGCATATTGAAGAAGGATCAGCCGAGTGGTTCTTGTGGGAGAACAACTCCATTTGGCTCACTAACTTCACACACCATCAGGCTTCCAAGCAGCTCTCAAGGAAACTCAGTTTTCACACTCTATGCTTAGTGCCCTTTGAGTGCATTATCTAGGAATGAACCTGGTACAGCATGCCACACAAACGAATGCTCCACTTGCGGGTTTCACATGCCACCAACTCCACATTCACAGGCAACTTCAGCGCCACAGCTGTTTTCAGATAGCCCTCAATGCAAAGGCTCTAGACCCAAATATTGGTGTGAGAGCTAATTCAATCAAGGAAACACTGCATGTTGGTGAAGGGCATATTGAAGAAGGATCAGCCGAGTCGTTCTTGTGGGAGAACAACTCCATTTGGCTCACTAACTTCACACACCATCAGGCTTCCAAGCAGCTCTCAAGGAAACTCAGTTTTCACACTCTATGCTTAGTGCCCTTTGAGTGCCTAGGACTGAAATGAAGGTTGGTGAGCATCCCACACAAACGAATGCTCCACATGCGGGTTTCACATGCCACCAACTCCACATTCACAGGCAACTTCAGCGCCACAGCCGTTTTCAGATAGCCCTCAATGCAAAGGCTCTAGACGCAAATATTGGTGTGAGAGCTAATTCAATCAAGGAAACACGGCATGTTGGTGAAGGGCATATTGAAGAAGGATCAGCCGAGTGGTTCTTGTGGGAGAACAACTCCATTTGGCTCACTAACTTCACACACCATCAGGCTTCCAAGCAGCTCTCAAGGAAACTCAGTTTTCACACTCTATGCTTAGTGCCCTTTGAGTGCATTATCTAGGAATGAACCTGGTAGAGCATCCCACACAAACGAATGCTCCACATGCGGGTTTCACATGCCACCAACTCCACATTCTCAGGCAACTTCAGCGCCACAGCCGTTTTCAGATAGCCCTCAATTCAAAGGCTCTAGACGCAAATATTGGTGTGGGGGAGAATTCAATCAAGGAAACACTGCATGTTGGTGAAGGGCATATTGAAGATGGATCAGCCAAGTGGTTCTTTTGGGAGAACAACTCCATTTGGCTCACTAACTTCACACACCATCAGGCTTCCAAGCAGCTCTCAAGGAAACTCAGTTTTCACACTCTATGCTTAGTGCCCTTTGAGTGCATTATCTAGGAATGAACCTGGTACAGCATGCCACACAAACGAATGCTCCACTTGCGGGTTTCACATGCCACCAACTCCACATTCACAGGCAACTTCAGCGCCACAGCTGTTTTCAGATAGCCCTCAATGCAAACGCTCTAGACGCAAATATTGGTGTGAGAGCTAATTCAATCAAGGAAACACTGCATGTTGGTGAAGGGCATATTGAAGAAGGATCAGCCGAGTCGTTCTTGTGGGAGAACAACTCCATTTGACTCACTAACTTCACACACCATCAGGCATCCCAGCAGCTCTCAAGGAAACTCAGTTTTCACACTCTATGCTTAGTGCCCTTTGAGTGCCTAGGACTGAAATGAAGCTTGGTGAGCATCCCACACAAACGAATGCTCCACATGCGGGTTTCACATGCCACCAACTCCACATTCACATGCAACTTCAGCGCCGCAGCCGTTTTCAGATAGCCCTCAATGCAAAGGCTCTAGACGCAAATATTGGTGTGAGAGCTAATTCAATCAAGGAAACACTGCATGTTGGTGAAGGGCATATTGAAGAAGGATCAGCTGTCGCTGTCCTGCAGCGATGGACTTGGTGCACGGAGTCGATAATAACACGCTTGGACTACTGACTGATGATCAATAGCCAAAATTTATTAGGGGCAACAGACTTTATATGCTGAGGGTCATACAGGATTCGGGTAGAGCTACCTAGTTCATCAACAGAACCATCAACTGTTTTCTATGCCTTAGTTTGTTAGTCCTTTTGCCTTGTATATTACTTCCGGCTCAACTGTTCTTATACAAATGATATCTCATCAGGTATACAAAAGGTAGCCATACAGTTGTTCTCATGCAAAGGATATCCAGTCAGTCACACACAAGACATCCATTCAGTTGTTTATCATACAAATATTGTCCCATCAACTGTAATCCCGTGCTCACTGACTACATTCGCTGAGCTACAGTCACAATGTCTTCCTACAAATCCCCCTTCTATGTTTTATAAAAATTAGGCCTGAGTGATATACCTGGGAGAACATGCTCTTGGAAGAGCAGGAAAATGGGGAGATACAATATTATATATTATAAAAAGATGACTACACCAGGGACCACACACCCTAACTGCCTATCATCCCATCTAGCTCCTCAATATTCTTTTTCCCAGGAGAATGAACCTGGCAGCTGTCAGGGATAGGGGACGACGATCATTCTGGCTACTTCCTGCTGAAAAAGGGACGAAGAGAGGGGGCCACAGCAGCCAGGCATTCTCCAGGGAATGCATCTGGGGTCCCTGGTATAAGGTAGAAAAATAACAGCTAGAATTTCTCCCAAGGTAATATGTTTATGTGTTTAACCTAAATCAGAGTGGCACAGGAACAGTGAAAGGATCTATAGTAGCATTTATCATGTAACAGCCTATTACAGACTTAACATCAAAGTTTCTATACATTTACATCTTGTTTGGCATCAACAGTTGATGGAAATTTTGGGGAGAATCCTAACTTACAATTCAAACTTTGCCATTTATATAATTCATTTGATTTTACAGATTTTCATGCATTTAGGATAATCAAAATAATTTTATGATTCTAGCAAATCATGTGTTAATAATTGTACAACAGAAAAGTCTTAGGCAGGAGAGCAGGGAAATTTCCAATGACCCAGTGAGTGAGGAAAAATTTAACTCTACAACCTATCTAATAAAGTCCAGGAAAAGCAAAGCGCCTGACCAGTAAGTACAGGCTGAGCAATTATAGGCTAATTAGCCTTTGTTTTGGTTGTTCCAAATGTCCTATCTGTCTATCTAAACAGCCAAATAGGAAGCCTGACCAGTAAGGTACAAGTTGAATGATTATCAGTTAACTGGCCTTTATTTGTCTCTATCTATCTGAACTAATTGTGGGATTCACAAGCAACCCTGATGGTCAGTGTAAGAGAGGGGTGGGACCCAAAGCTAGAGCTAGGTAAGAATTAGAGAGAACTCCTCCTCTGAGTCCAGAAGGAAGGAAATTTACAATCCTTTTGTCTCTGAGTACCACCCGGGGCTCCTGGCTAAATTTCGATGTCACCAGACCCTCTGAGCAGGGTACTGAGCTGCTTCAATCCCATGTAGGAAATCCAATAGGAAAGGACTGACCTCAGAGTTCTCGGCCTCCAAGGGCACTCACCTTCCTTGTGATCTCCTTGGCAGTCGGGATACGGTTCTCGATGTCCTTGATGAGGCAGGTATCCACTGCTTCTGCAGTGGAAGCACATGGGAGGCCTCCGGGGGTCTCCAGGACTGGGGGACTAGGATAGAGAGCTCCTCTTATCCTCCTGCTCTGCCCTGAAATCCCCTCCTGCTCTGTACACACAACCTCCTTTAAGAGGGTGTCAGAGTCATGCTTGGATCCCACCGCAAATTCCTATATTTTTTCTAATGCTTAAGGCATTAAGAATTTGTTATCCATAACTAAAAGGTTACACTTAAAGTCTTCCTCAAACATTCTAGGAAGATGGAGAATTTCTCTGCACTCCTGACCTGTAGTGGAACAAGAGAGATATTAAACGATTTTAGCTTTTTAGTTCTTAACGGCAGTTCCACTGGGGGTTCCATCTTCTCCAGGGGCAGCGTTGTGTTCAAGGGTGTTGTTGCATCTCCGAGGCCGGATGAGCCGTAAGGGAACCCATAGTTTTTCAGAGGATCCATCAGGAGATTCTAAAGAAACAAGAGCATAACCTTTGCCACGGGTTATTATTGTTCCAGGATACCAATTATTCAGTTGTTTTACCCATACAGGAATTTGTAAAGTCTTATCTGATAATGTAGAAAAATGTTTGTCAGCAGGAGTATTAGTGTCTCCTTGAGGTAAATTTAAAAAATTAAGTGTTAAAAGCATTAGGGACAGAGTATCTCTGGGTGACCTCCCCCCTTTTTTGTTTTTTAATAATTGACTTTTTAGGGTGCGGTGTGCACGTTCAATAATAGCTTGACCTTGAGGATTATAGGGAATACCTGTAACATGTTGGATGGACCACTCTAAACAAAATGCTTTGAAACTTTTACTAGTATATGCAGGTCCGTTGTCCGTTTTGATAGAAGAGGGAATTCCCATAATTGAGAAACATGTTAGCAAAAAGGATTTAACAGCTGAAGTAGTTTCAGAACTCATAGGTTGTGCCCAAAGAAACTTAGAAAAAGTATCTACAACTACATGTAAGAATGGTTGTTTTGGAAAGAACGGTATATGAGTAACATCCATTTGCCATAACTGATTGGAACTTAGCCCTCGAGGATTTGCACCTGCAGGATGAGGAGTACAATGTAAAGGGGCACAAATAGGGCAAGTTGCTAAAATGTTACGAGCAATTCGGAGAGGAATATGATATTTCACATGCAAACGATTGGCATTAGTATGTAGAACACGATGTTCATCTTGGGCACTAAGAAATATAGGTGCAGTCAGTCTGTCAGCGTGAGAATTGCCAAGGGTCATAGGTCCAGGGAGAGAAGAATGAGCCCGTATATGTGTAATAAAGAATGGTGAGTTGCGCTGACGTAGTAGTTGTTGCAATTGTAAAAGCAAATGAGAAATACAAGTATTATTAGAAGATATTAAAGCAGTTACAATAGCCGGAAATAGACCAACTACATAAGCCGAATCAGAAACAACATTAAGAGGTTGGTTACATACTCGTAAGAGATGCACTAAGGTTGCTAGTTCCACCTGTTGTGCTGAGGAAAATGGAGTTTGTATTGTAGTATGTAAATGAGGTCCATGAATTCCTCCCCGGCCGGAGGAGGAGCCATCAATATAGTATGTATCAGCACCAGGAATGGGTTCAGCACGAATAATAGAAGAAATTATGAAAGGAGTTCGCTGTAAAAAATTCCAAATCTTACCGGCTGGGTAGTGGTTTCCTATTTCTCCGTAATAATCAGCCAGGGCTACTTGTAATGAAGCAGATAAGGTTAAGGCCTGTTGAAGCTGTTTAGCTGTTAAAGGCAATACAATTGAGGCTGGATCGTATCCTAGTAGAGAGAGGGCTCTCAGACGTCCCTGGATAATGAGGGAGGCAATCATATCAACATAAGAAGAGAGAGTTTTAGTTTGTTTATGATGCAAATAACTCCACTCTAGGGGACCAGAACGTTGTGCTAAAGCTCCAGTAGGGGAATGGGGTGTAGGAAAAACCAAAAACAAAACAGATTCCTCAGGAACAAAACGAGTGAGAAAAGAACCTTGAAGTTTCTTTTCAAAGAACTGTATCTCCTGCTCCGCTTCTTTAGTCAGCATCCGGGGGCTATCAAGGGCCGGATCTCCTCCTAGTATTGAAAAAAGGTGAGACAGTTGGTGGGTTGGGATGCCTAGAGAAGGTCGTAACCAATTAATGTCACCTAGCAATTTTTGAAAATCATTAAGAGTTAAAAGATGGTTTTTACGAACAGAGAACATTTGCGGACGTACAGTAGTGCGATCTAGAATATGACCAAGATATTCATAAGGAGCTACACTCTGGACCTTTTCAGGAGCAATCACAAGCTGAGCACGAGTAAGAACCTTTTGTGCCTCTTCATATAACTGTTGTAACTGACCGTCACTGGAGGCAGCAAGAAGAATGTCATCCATATAATGAATAATATAAGCATCTGGAAAAGCATCACGAAGCGGCTGTAACACTTTTCCTACAAAATATTGGCACATAGTAGCAGAATTGGTCATACCTTGTGGCAAAACTTTCCATTGATAACGCTTAACAGGAGCCTGTTGATTTAAGGAAGGAACCGAAAAAGCAAATCGGGGGCGGTCATCTGGATGGATAGCAATAGAATAAAAACAATCTTTTAAATCCAAAACAATCAATGGCCAATGCGAGGGAATCATAGAAGGATTAGGCAGTCCAGGTTGGAGGGCACCCATAGGAATCATAGTAGCATTTACATTTCGGAGGTCAATTAACAATCGCCATGCGCCTGACTTCTTTTTAATCACAAAAACTGGAGAATTCCATGGGGAGAAAGACTCTTCTATATGGTTCTTTTGTAATTGTTCCTGAACTAAAGACTCTAACGCCTGTAATTTTTCTCGTTTAAGGGGCCATTGAGGCGTCCACACAGGCAGATCAGATTTCCATTGAATAGGTATCGGTGATGGTTTAATAAACTCAATGGCCCCTAAGAAAAACCCAGCCCATATTGGCCATGGTTTTGTTCTATAGAAACTGGCTCTATGTTTTCCTGAGAGTTTCTTCCTAAAATTTTACCACAACAGTGGTCTATGTTGTTCACTCTTGGCTGAGAGGGGGAGGGTAAGTAGACCTCCGCATTCCATTGTTGTAATAAATCTCTTCCCCACAAATTGATAGGAATTGGAGCAATATAAGGTCGCATGATACCCTGTAAATTTTCAGGACCAACACATCTTAACTTCTTTGTACTAACACGAAGCATAGAGGCATTCATTGCCCCTACACCCTGGAGCCCACAATCGGCAGGTTCTGTGGGCCAGTTACAAGGCCATTCCTTATTTGAAATAACTGAAACATCTGCTCCAGTGTCTAATAACCCAGAAAATTTTCTGCCATTGATGGCCAATTCGAGTGTAGGCCGTTTCCCTTCAGATATAAGAGTTGTCAAGTTAACATACTTGTTAGTGCTACCGAATCCCTCAATTCTTTTGTTATTAGAAAAACCAGGCATATAATATGGCAGAAGTAAAAGCTGTGCAATTTTTTCTCCTGCCTTAAAAGTCCAGGTACATGGAGTTGTAATCATCACAAAAATTTCTCCTTTATAATCAGAATCAATAACCCCCAAGTGTACCTTAATATTTTTCAAAGTGAGACTACCACGTCCGATTATCAAGCCAACCATTCCCTCAGGAATGGGTCCAAAAATTCCAGTGGGCACTCTACAAGGACACTGAGATGGTGTAATAGTGAAATCCTGGGAGATATCAATGTCCAAGGCAGCACTTCCAGCAGTTGCAGGTTTTAAATCTGTTATGGCTCTATGGGCGCGAATTGAACAGGATACTGGTGTGCTGCAAACCCCTGATTGTTCGGGGCCTGGGGCTGGCCCCGCCGGGAGTTTCCCGGCTGCAGGAGTTGGCCATCGCGATCTGTTCTAGATCTATAATCTTTCGCCCAGTGCCTTCCTCTGCGGCACCTGGGACATATGCCGGGGGAAGTACTGTTACCAGCATCAGCGCTGTCTCTCTGAGTTAAAGGAGGTGCTCGGCATTGTTTGCGAAAATGACCTGGCTTGCCACAATTGAAACATTTAGCCTTCATTTGCTTCTGAACAGCAAAGGTTTCCATTGCGGCTAAATGGGCACGATGTTTAAACGTCCCTATGTTACGGCAGGCTTTTAGGTAACCCATAAGATCCTCTCTTTCTTTTATAGGACGAATAACAGCCTGGCAGTCCTCATTTGCATTATCAAAGGCTAACTGCCGGAGTAACAGCTTTCTAGTACTGTCATCCCTAACTTGTTTTTCTATGCAATTCGTCAGTCGTCCTACAAAGTCAGCATAAGATTCCCCAGCTCCTTGGATGACTTTTATATAACTGCCTGCAAACTCAGACCCAGTGTCAACTTTCTCCCAGGCCCACAATGCTACATCCCGTATATGAGTGAGCGCACCTTGAGCCAGCTGAATTTGCTGCTCTGTAGTAGCCCACTGTCCATCTCCTACCAGCATATCATAAGTTAACCGCACACCCTCCAGGAGTTGTCGGCCCGTCCGTCCTAAAGTTTGTAACTTCTCCTTAGCTGCATCGCTCCTCCACATCTTCCATTGTAGATATTGCGAAGGAGAAAGCCCTATTTTTGCTATTACTTCGAAATCATAAGGAATCCAGTTTGCTTCTCGGCTCCAACTATTTAAATACTCCAATACATATGCAGAAGTGGGTCCGTAGGACACACAAGCCTTTTAAAAGCTGTGACAGCATTGAAATCTAGGCTTTCATATGTAGGATGATTAGTCTCTTGACTAAGTATGATTGGAAAAAGCAATCGGAACTCATGAGGTCTGCGGGGAATACCAGACCTTTGAGAACACCTTCGATCAGATTTAAGGGTGAGACTGTATAGGCTGGTATTTAACCTTTCTATCTCATCCTCATCTTCCTCATTGTAGAAATCCTGTGATTTAATGCTGGAAGTTTTCTGCTTTCTCTTAGTTCCAATTTCATTTTCTATTTTATCTGTGCTTTGAAAAGTTTCCTTTCTGGCCATAGAACGATGGCTACCCTGGTGAGGGGGGTCTATCACGGATTCCCCTTCATCCTCCTTATCTGTACTGTGAGTTAGGGGGGAATGAAGAAATGAATCAGGAAGTGGGGGTGCAGAGGGAATGGCACTAGGAAATATTTTCTTATTTTTCTTTTTAGACTTTTGCTTCATTTCCCCATCTAACTCAGAGTCATCAAAGGAATCCGTGACAGCCTGTTGGAGGTTCTCCTCCCTGTCTTCTTCCCCTTCTATAATTGCAATAACCGCTTTAATTAAAGACCATGTACTCCAAAAATCAGCAGGAATATCTTCTCCTGTCATTCGGGCCTCTTCTACATGTTTCCGGGCACGATCCCAGACGTCTGTTTCTAGTGTCCCTTCATTCAGAAACCAAGGGTTATATTTAAAATAACCTCGAAACAAGAACGCAATTGCTACCTAGTTATATTTACTCCACTTTTCTTTATAATGCTATGTATAAGAGGTATAAAAGGCTGCGCTCTGCACTGATTCTGGCCCATTGTTCCCACTCACCTCTTTCTGTGGGGGTCTCTGTCGCACTTTCGTTTCTTTATGCAAGTCCCTGTTCACGGGCGCCACTTGTCGCTGTCCTGCAGCGATGGACTTGGTGCACGGAGCCGATAATAACACGCTTGGACTACTGACTGATGATCAATAGCCAAAATTTATTAGGGGCAACAGACTTTATATGCTGAGGGTCATACAGGATTAGGGTAGAGCTACCTAGTTCATCAACAGAACCATCAACTGTTTTCTATGCCTTAGTTTGGAAGTCCTTTTGCCTTGTATATTACTTCCGGCTCAACTGTTCTTATACAAATGATATCTCATCAGGTATACAAAAGGTAGCCATACAGTTGTTCCCATGCAAAGGATATCCAGTCAGTCACACACAAGACATCCATTCAGTTGTTTATCATACAAATATTGTCCCATCAACTGTAATCCCGTGCTCACTGACTACGTTCGCTGAGCTACAGTCACAATGTCTTCCTACAATCAGCCGAGTGGTTCTTGTGGGAGAACAACTCCATTTGGCTCACTAACTTCACACACCATCAGGCTTCCAAGCAGCTCTCAAGGAAACTCAGTTTTCACACTCTATGCTTAGTGCCCCTTGAGTGCATTATCTAGGAATGAACATGGTAGAGCATCCCACACAAACGAATGCTCCATATGCGGGTTTCACATGCCACCAACTCCACATTCACAGGCAACTTCAGCGCCACAGCCGTTTTCAGATAGCCCTCAATACAAAGGCTCTAGACGCAAATATTGGTGTGAGAGCTAATTCAATCAAGGAAACACTGCATGTTGGTGAAGGGCATATTGAAGAAGGATCAGCCGAGTGGTTCTTGTGGGAGAACAACTCCATTTGGCTCACTAACTTCACACACCATCAGGCATCCAAGCAGCTCTCAAGGAAACTCAGTTTTCACACTCTATGCTTAGTGCCCTTTGAGTACCTACGACTGAAATGAAGCTTGGTGAGCATGCCACACAAACGAATGCTCCACATGCGGGTTTCACATGCCACCAACTCCACATTCACAGGCAACTTCAGCGCCACAGCCGTTTTCAGATAGCCCTCAATGCAAAGGCTCTAGATGCAAATATTGGTGTGAGAGCTAATTCAATCAAGGAAACACTGCATGTTGGTGAAGGGCATATTGAAGAAGGATCAGCCGAGTGGTTCTTGTGGGAGAACAACTCCATTTGGCTCACTAACTTCACACACCATCAGGCTTCCAAGCAGCTCTCAAGGAAACTCAGTTTTCACACTCTATGCTTAGTGCCCTTTGAGTGCATTATCTGGAATGAACATGGTAGAGCATCCCACACAAACGAATGCTCCACATGCGGGTTTCACATGCCACCAACTCCACATTCACAGGCAACTTCAGCGCCACAGCCGTTTTCAGATAGCCCTCAATGCAAAGGCTCTAGACGCAAATATTGGTGTGAGAGCTAATTCAATCAAGGAAACACTGCATGTTTTTGAAGGGCATATTGAAGAAGGATCAGCCGAGTGGTTCTTGTGGGAGAACAACTCCATTTGGCTCACTAACTTCACACACCATCAGGCTTCCAAGCAGCTCACAAGGAAAC
>NW_026701779.1:0-38495 GCF_030435755.1 Ochotona princeps | reverse complement strand
TTTCACCAACATGCAGTGTTTCCTTGATTGAATTAGCTCTCACACCAATATTTGCGTCTAGAGCCTTTGCATTGAGGGCTATCTGAAAACGGCTGTGGCGCTGAAGTTGCCTGTGAATGTGGAGTTGGTGGCATGTGAAACCCGCATGTGGAGCATTCGTTTATGTGGGATGCTCACCAAGCTTCTTTTCAGTCGTTGGCACTCAAAGGGCACTAAGCATAGAGTGTGAAAACTGAGTTTCCTTGAGAGCTGCTTGGAAGCCTGATGGTGTGTGAAGTTAGTGAGCCAAATGGAGTTGTTCTCCCACAAGAACCACTCGGCTGATCCTTCTTCAATATGCCCTTCACCAACATGCAGTGTTTCCTTGATTGAATTAGCTCTCACACCAATATTTGCGTCTAGAGCCTTTGCATTGAGGGCTATCTGAAAACGGCTGTGGCGCTGAAGTTGCCTGTGAATGTGGAGTTGGTGGCTTGTGAAACCCGCATGTGGAGCATTCGTTTGTGTGGGATGCTCTACCAGGTTCATTTCATTCCTAGCCATACAAAGGGCACTAAGCATAGAGTGTGAAAACTGAGTTTCCTTGAGAGCTGCTTGGAAGCCTGATGGTGTGTGAAGTTAGTGAGCCAAATGGAGTTGTTCTCCCACAAGAACCACTCGGCTGATCCTTCTTCAATATGCCCTTCACCAACATGCAGTGTTTCCTTGATTGAATTAGCTCTCACACCAATATTTGCGTCTAGAGCCTTTGCATTGAGGGCTATCTGAAAACGGCTGTGGCGCTGAAGTTGCCTGTGAATGTGGAGTTGGTGGCATGTGAAACCCGCATGTGGAGCATTCGTTTGTGTGGATGCTCTACCAGGTTCATTCCTAGATAATGCACTCAAAGGGCACTAAGCATAGAGTGTGAAAACTGAGTTTCCTTGAGAGCTGCTTGGAAGCCTGATGGTGTGTGAAGTTAGTGAGCCAAATGGAGTTGTTCTCCCACAAGAACCACTCGGCTGATCCTTCTTCAATATGCCCTTCACCAACATGCAGTGTTTCCTTGATTGAATTAGCTCTCACACCAATATTTGCATCTAGAGCCTTTGCATTGAGGGCTATCTGAAAACGGCTGTGGCGCTGAAGTTGCCTGTGAATGTGGAGTTGGTGGCATGTGAAACCCGCATGCGGAGCATTCGTTTGTGTGGGATGCTCTACCAGGTTCATTCCTAGATAATGCACTCAAAGGGCACTAAGCCTAGAGTGTGAAAACTGAGTTTCCTTGAGAGCTGCTTGGAAGCCTGATGGTGTGTGAAGTTAGTGAGCCAAATGGAGTTGTTCTCCCACAAGAACCACTCGGCTGATCCTTCTTCAATATGCCCTTCACCAACATGCAGTGTTTCCTTGATTGAATTAGCTCTCACACCAATATTTGCGTCTAGAGCCTTTGCATTGAGGGCTATCTGAAAACGGCTGTGGCGCTGAAGTTGCCTGTGAATGTGGAGTTGGTGGCATGTGAAACCCGCATGTGGAGCATTCGTTTATGTGGGATGCTCACCAAGCTTCATTTCAGTCCTTGGCACTCAAAGGGCAGTAAGCATAGAGTGTGAAAACTGAGTTTCCTTGAGAGCTGCTTGGAAGCCTGATGGTGTGTGAAGTTAGTGAGCCAAATGGAGTTGTTCTCCCACAAGAACCACTCGGCTGATCCTTCTTCAATATGCCCTTCACCAACATGCAGTGTTTCCTTGATTGAATTAGCTCTCACACCAATATTTGCGTCTAGAGCCTTTGCATTGAGGGCTATCTGAAAACGGCTGTGGCGCTGAAGTTGCCTGTGAATGTGGAGTTGGTGGCATGTGAAACCCGCATGCGGAGCATTCGTTTGTGTGGGATGCTCTACCAGGTTCATTTCAGTCCTAGCCACACAAAGGGCACTAAGCATAGAGTGTGAAAACTGAGTTTCCTTGAGAGCTGCTTGGAAGCCTGATGGTGTGTGAAGTTAGTGAGCCAAATGGAGTTGTTCTCCCACAAGAACCACTCGGCTGATCCTTCTTCAATATGCCCTTCACCAACATGCAGTGTTTCCTTGATTGAATTAGCTCTCACACCAATATTTGCGTCTAGAGCCTTTGCATTGAGGGCTATCTGAAAACGGCTGTGGCGCTGAAGTTGCCTGTGAATGTGGAGTTGGTGGCATGTGAAACCCGCATGTGGAGCATTCGTTTGTGTGGGATGCTCTACAGGTTCATTCCTAGATAATGCACTCAAAGGGCACTAAGCATAGAGTATGAAAACTGAGTTTCCTTGAGAGCTGCTTGGAAGCCTGATGGTGTGTGAAGTTAGTGAGCCAAATGGAGTTGTTCTCCCACAAGAATTACTCGGCTGATCCTTCTTCAATATGCCCTTCACCAACATGCAGTGTTTCCTTGATTGAATTAGCTCTCACACCAATATTTGCGTCTAGAGCCTTTGCATTGAGGGCTATCTGAAAACGGCCTTGGCGCTGAAGTTGCCTGTGAATGTGGAGTTGGTGGCATGTGAAACCCGCATGTGGAGCATTCGTTTGTGTGGGATGCTCTACCAGGTTCATTCCTAGATAATGCACTCAAAGGGCACTAAGCATAGAGTATGAAAACTGAGTTTCCTTGAGAGCTGCTTGGAAGCCTGATGGTGTGTGAAGTTAGTGAGCCAAATGGAGTTGTTCTCCCACAAGAACCACTCGGCTGATCCTTCTTCAATATGCCCTTCACCAACATGCAGTGTTTCCTTGATTGAATTAGCTCTCACACCAATATTTGCGTCTAGAGCCTTTGCATTGAGGGCTATCTGAAAACGGCTGTGGCGCTGAAGTTGCCTGTGAATGTGGAGTTGGTGGCATGTGAAACCCGCATGTGGAGCATTCGTTTATGTGGGATGCTGACCAAGCTTCATTTCAGTCGTTGGCACTCAAAGGGCACTAAGCATAGAGTGTGAAAACTGAGTTTCCTTGAGAGCTGCTTGGAAGCCTGATGGTGTGTGAAGTTAGTGAGCCAAATGGAGTTGTTCTCCCACAAGAACCACTCGGCTGATCCTTCTTCAATATGCCCTTCACCAACATGCAGTGTTTCCTTGATTGAATTAGCTCTCACACCAATATTTGCGTCTAGAGCCTTTGCATTGAGGGCTATCTGAAAACGGCTGTGGCGCTGAAGTTGCCTGTGAATGTGGAGTTGGTGGCTTGTGAAACCCGCATGTGGAGCATTCGTTTGTGTGGGATGCTCTACCAGGTTCATTACATTCCTAGCCATACAAAGGGCACTAAGCATAGAGTGTGAAAACTGAGTTTCCTTGAGAGCTGCTTGGAAGCCTGATGGTGTGTGAAGTTAGTGAGCCAAATGGAGTTGTTCTCCCACAAGAACCACTCGGCTGATCCTTCTTCAATATGCCCTTCACCAACATGCAGTGTTTCCTTGATTGAATTAGCTCTCACACCAATATTTGCGTCTAGAGCCTTTGCATTGAGGGCTATCTGAAAACGGCTGTGGCGCTGAAGTTGCCTGTGAATGTGGAGTTGGTGGCATGTGAAACCCGCATGTGGAGCATTCGTTTATGTGGGATGCTCACCAAGCTTCATTTCAGTCCTTGGCACTCAAAGGGCACTAAGCATAGAGTGTGAAAACTGAGTTTCCTTGAGAGCTGCTTGGAAGCCTGATGGTGTGTGAAGTTAGTGAGCCAAATGGAGTTGTTCTCCCACAAGAACCACTCGGCTGATCCTTCTTCAATATGCCCTTCACCAACATGCAGTGTTTCCTTGATTGAATTAGCTCTCACACCAATATTTGCGTCTAGAGCCTTTGCAGTGAGGGCTATCTGAAAACGGCTGTGGCGCTGAAGTTGCCTGTGAATGTGGAGTTGGTGGCATGTGAAACCCGCATGCGGAGCATTCGTTTGTGTGGGATGCTCTACCAGGTTCATTTCAGTCATAGCCAAAGAAAGGGCACTAAGCATAGAGTGTGAAAACTGAGTTTCCTTGAGAGCTGCTTGGAAGCCTGATGGTGTGTGAAGTTAGTGAGCCAAATGGAGTTGTTCTCCCACAAGAACCACTCGGCTGATCCTTCTTCAATGTGCCCTTCACCAACATGCAGTGTTTCCTTGATTGAATTAGCTCTCACACCAATATTTGCGTCTAGAGCCTTTGCATTGAGGGCTATCTGAAAACGGCCTTGGCGCTGAAGTTGCCTGTGAATGTGGAGTTGGTGGCATGTGAAACCCGCATGTGGAGCATTCGTTTGTGTGGGATGCTCTACCAGGTTCATTCCTAGATAATGCACTCAAAGGGCACTAAGCATAGAGTGTGAAAACTGAGTTTCCTTGAGAGCTGCTTGGAAGCCTGATGGTGTGTGAAGTTAGTGAGCCAAATGGAGTTGTTCTCCCACAAGAACCACTCGGCTGATCCTTCTTCAATATGCCCTTCACCAACATGCAGTGTTTCCTTGATTGAATTAGCTCTCACACCAATATTTGCGTCTAGAGCCTTTGCATTGAGGGCTATCTGAAAACGGCTGTGGCGCTGAAGTTGCCTGTGAATGTGGAGTTGGTGGCATGTGAAACCCGCATGTGGAGCATTCGTTTATGTGGGATGCTCACCAAGCTTCTTTTCAGTCGTTGGCACTCAAAGGGCACTAAGCATAGAGTGTGAAAACTGAGTTTCCTTGAGAGCTGCTTGGAAGCCTGATGGTGTGTGAAGTTAGTGAGCCAAATGGAGTTGTTCTCCCACAAGAACCACTCGGCTGATCCTTCTTCAATATGCCCTTCACCAACATGCAGTGTTTCCTTGATTGAATTAGCTCTCACACCAATATTTGCGTCTAGAGCCTTTGCATTGAGGGCTATCTGAAAACGGCTGTGGCGCTGAAGTTGCCTGTGAATGTGGAGTTGGTGGCTTGTGAAACCCGCATGTGGAGCATTCGTTTGTGTGGGATGCTCTACCAGGTTCATTTCATCCTAGCCATACAAAGGGCACTAAGCATAGAGTGTGAAAACTGAGTTTCCTTGAGAGCTGCTTGGAAGCCTGATGGTGTGTGAAGTTAGTGAGCCAAATGGAGTTGTTCTCCCACAAGAACCACTCGGCTGATCCTTCTTCAATATGCCCTTCACCAACATGCAGTGTTTCCTTGATTGAATTAGCTCTCACACCAATATTTGCGTCTAGAGCCTTTGCATTGAGGGCTATCTGAAAACGGCTGTGGCGCTGAAGTTGCCGGTGAACGTGGAGTTGGTGGCATGTGAAACCCGCATGTGGAGCATTCGTTTGTGTGGGATGCTCTACCAGGTTCATTCCTAGATAATGCACTCAAAGGGCACTAAGCATAGAGTGTGAAAACTGAGTTTCCTTGAGAGCTGCTTGGAAGCCTGATGGTGTGTGAAGTTAGTGAGCCAAATGGAGTTGTTCTCCCACAAGAACCACTCGGCTGATCCTTCTTCAATATGCCCTTCACCAACATGCAGTGTTTCCTTGATTGAATTAGCTCTCACACCAATATTTGCATCTAGAGCCTTTGCATTGAGGGCTATCTGAAAACGGCTGTGGCGCTGAAGTTGCCTGTGAATGTGGAGTTGGTGGCATGTGAAACCCGCATGCGGAGCATTCGTTTGTGTGGGATGCTCTACCAGGTTCATTCCTAGATAATGCACTCAAAGGGCACTAAGCATAGAGTGTGAAAACTGAGTTTCCTTGAGAGCTGCTTGGAAGCCTGATGGTGTGTGAAGTTAGTGAGCCAAATGGAGTTGTTCTCCCACAAGAACCACTCGGCTGATCCTTCTTCAATATGCCCTTCACCAACATGCAGTGTTTCCTTGATTGAATTAGCTCTCACACCAAATATTTGCGTCTAGAGCCTTTGCATTGAGGGCTATCTGAAAACGGCTGTGGCGCTGAAGTTGCCTGTGAATGTGGAGTTGGTGGCATGTGAAACCCGCATGTGGAGCATTCGTTTATGTGGGATGCTCACCAAGCTTCATTTCAGTCCTTGGCACTCAAAGGGCACTAAGCACAGAGTGTGAAAACTGAGTTTCCTTGAGAGCTGCTTGGAAGCCTGATGGTGTGTGAAGTTAGTGAGCCAAATGGAGTTGTTCTCCCACAAGAACCACTCGGCTGATCCTTCTTCAATATGCCCTTCACCAACATGCAGTGTTTCCTTGATTGAATTAGCTCTCACACCAATATTTGCGTCTAGAGCCTTTGCATTGAGGGCTATCTGAAAACGGCTGTGGCGCTGAAGTTGCCTGTGAATGTGGAGTTGGTGGCTTGTGAAACCCGCATGTGGAGCATTCGTTTGTGTGGGATGCTCTACCAGGTTCATTTCAGTCATAGCCAAAGAAAGGGCACTAAGCATAGAGTGTGAAAACTGAGTTTCCTTGAGAGCTGCTTGGAAGCCTGATGGTGTGTGAAGTTAGTGAGCCAAATGGAGTTGTTCTCCCACAAGAACCACTCGGCTGATCCTTCTTCAATATGCCCTTCACCAACATGCAGTGTTTCCTTGATTGAATTAGCTCTCACACCAATATTTGCGTCTAGAGCCTTTGCAGTGAGGGCTATCTGAAAACGGCTGTGGCGCTGAAGTTGCCTGTGAATGTGGAGTTGGTGGCATGTGAAACCCGCATGCGGAGCATTCGTTTGTGTGGTCTGCTCTACCAGGTTCATTCCTAGATAATGCACTCAAAGGGCACTAAGCATAGAGTGTGAAAACTGAGTTTCCTTGAGAGCTGCTTGGAAGCCTGATGGTGTGTGAAGTTAGTGAGCCAAATGGAGTTGTTCTCCCACAAGAACCACTCGGCTGATCCTTCTTCAATGTGCCCTTCACCAACATGCAGTGTTTCCTTGATTGAATTAGCTCTCACACCAATATTTGCGTCTAGAGCCTTTGCATTGAGGGCTATCTGAAAACGGCCTTGGCGCTGAAGTTGCCTGTGAATGTGGAGTTGGTGGCATGTGAAACCCGCATGTGGAGCATTCGTTTGTGTGGGATGCTCTACCAGGTTCATTCCTAGATAATGCACTCAAAGGGCACTAAGCATAGAGTGTGAAAACTGAGTTTCCTTGAGAGCTGCTTGGAAGCCTGATGGTGTGTGAAGTTAGTGAGCCAAATGGAGTTGTTCTCCCACAAGAACCACTCGGCTGATCCTTCTTCAATATGCCCTTCACCAACATGCAGTGTTTCCTTGATTGAATTAGCTCTCACACCAATATTTGCGTCTAGAGCCTTTGCATTGAGGGCTATCTGAAAACGGCTGTGGCGCTGAAGTTGCCTGTGAATGTGGAGTTGGTGGCATGTGAAACCCGCAAGTGGAGCATTCGTTTATGTGGGATGCTCACCAAGCTTCTTTTCAGTCCTTGGCACTCAAAGGGCACTAAGCATAGAGTGTGAAAACTGAGTTTCCTTGAGAGCTGCTTGGAAGCCTGATGGTGTCTGAAGTTAGTGAGCCAAGTGGAGTTGTTCTCCCACAAGAACCACTCGGCTTAATCCTTCTTCAATATGCCCTTCACCAACATGCAGTGTTTCCTTGATTGAATTAGCTCTCACACCAATATTTGCGTCTAGAGCCTTTGCATTGAGGGCTATCTGAAAACGGCTGTGGCGCTGAAGTTGCCTGTGAATGTGGAGTTGGTGGCATGTGAAACCCGCATGTGGAGCATTCGTTTGTGTGGGATGCTCTACCAGGTTCATTTCAGTCCTAGCCATACAAAGGGCACTAAGCATAGAGTGTGAAAACTGAGTTTCCTTGAGAGCTGCTTGGAAGCCTGATGGTGTGTGAAGTTAGTGAGCCAAATGGAGTTGTTCTCCCACAAGAACCACTCGGCTGATCCTTCTTCAATATGCCCTTCACCAACATGCAGTGTTTCCTTGATTGAATTAGCTCTCACACCAATATTTGCGTCTAGAGCCTTTGCATTGAGGGCTATCTGAAAACGGCTGTGGCGCTGAAGTTGCCTGTGAATGTGGAGTTGGTGGCATGTGAAACCCGCATGTGGAGCATTCGTTTGTGTGGGATGCTCTACCAGGTTCATTCCTAGATAATGCACTCAAAGGGCACTAAGCATAGAGTGTGAAAACTGAGTTTCCTTGAGAGCTGCTTGGAAGCCTGATGGTGTGTGAAGTTAGTGAGCCAAATGGAGTTGTTCTCCCACAAGAACCACTCGGCTGATCCTTCTTCAATATGCCCTTCACCAACATGCAGTGTTTCCTTGATTGAATTAGCTCTCACACCAATATTTGCGTCTAGAGCCTTTGCATTGAGGGCTATCTGAAAACGGCTGTGGCGCTGAAGTTGCCTGTGAATGTGGAGTTGGTGGCATGTGAAACCCGCATGTGGAGCATTCGTTTGTGTGGGATGCTCTACCAGGTTCATTCCTAGAAAATGCACTCAAAGGGCACTAAGCATAGAGTGTGAAAACTGAGTTTCCTTGAGAGCTGCTTGGAAGCCTGATGGTGTGTGAAGTTAGTGAGCCAAATGGAGTTGTTCTCCCACAAGAACCACTCGGCTGATCCTTCTTCAATATGCCCTTCACCAACATGCAGTGTTTCCTTGATTGAATTAGCTCTCACACCAATATTTGCGTCTAGAGCCTTTGCATTGAGGGCTATCTGAAAACGGCTGTGGCGCTGAAGTTGCCTGTGAATGTGGAGTTGGTGGCATGTGAAACCCGCATGCGGAGCATTCGTTTGTGTGGGATGCTCTACCAGGTTCATTCCTAGATAATGCACTCAAAGGGCACTAAGCATAGAGTATGAAAACTGAGCTTCCTTGAGAGCTGCTTGGAAGCCTGATGGTGTGTGAAGTTAGTGAGCCAAATGGAGTTGTTCTCCCACAAGAACCACTCGGCTGATCCTTCTTCAATATGCCCTTCACCAACATGCAGTGTTTCCTTGATTGAATTAGCTCTCACACCAATAGTTGCGTCTAGAGCCTTTGCATTGAGGGCTATCTGAAAACGGCTGTGGCGCTGAAGTTGCCTGTGAATGTGGAGTTGGTGGCATGTGAAACCCGCAAGTGGAGCATTCGTTTACGTGGGATGCTCACCAAGCTTCTTTTCAGTCCTTGGCACTCAAAGGGCACTAAGCATAGAGTGTGAAAACTGAGTTTCCTTGAGAGCTGCTTGGAAGCCTGATGGTGTGTGAAGTTAGTGAGCCAAATGGAGTTGTTCTCCCACAAGAACCACTCGGCTGATCCTTCTTCAATATGCCCTTCACCAACATGCAGTGTTTCCTTGATTGAATTAGCTCTCACACCAATATTTGCGTCTAGAGCCATTGCATTGAGGGCTATCTGAAAACGGCTGTGGCGCTGAAGTTGCCTGTGAATGTGGAGTTGGTGGCATGTGAAACCCGCATGTGGAGCATTCGTTTGTGTGGGATGCTCTACCAGGTTCATTTCATTCCTAGCCATACAAAGGGCACTAAGCATAGAGTGTGAAAACTGAGTTTCCTTGAGAGCTGCTTGGAAGCCTGATGGTGTGTGAAGTTAGTGAGCCAAATGGAGTTGTTCTCCCACAAGAACCACTCGGCTGATCCTTCTTCAATATGCCCTTCACCAACATGCAGTGTTTCCTTGATTGAATTAGCTCTCACACCAATATTTGCGTCTAGAGCCTTTGCATTGAGGGCTATCTGAAAACGGCTGTGGCGCTGAAGTTGCCTGTGAATGTGGAGTTGGTGGCATGTGAAACCCGCATGTGGAGCATTCGTTTGTGTGGGATGCTCTACCAGGTTCATTCCTAGAAAATGCACTCAAAGGGCACTAAGCATAGAGTGTGAAAACTGAGTTTCCTTGAGAGCTGCTTGGAAGCCTGATGGTGTGTGAAGTTAGTGAGCCAAATGGAGTTGTTCTCCCACAAGAACCACTCGGCTGATCCTTCTTCAATATGCCCTTCACCAACATGCAGTGTTTCCTTGATTGAATTAGCTCTCACACCAATATTTGCGTCTAGAGCCTTTGCAGTGAGGGCTATCTGAAAACGGCTGTGGCGCTGAAGTTGCCTGTGAATGTGGAGTTGGTGGCATGTGAAACCCGCATGTGGAGCATTCGTTTGTGTGGGATGCTCTACCAGGTTCATTTCATTCCTAGCCATACAAAGGGCACTAAGCATAGAGTGTGAAAACTGAGTTTCCTTGAGAGCTGCTTGGAAGCCTGATGGTGTGTGAAGTTAGTGAGCCAAATGGAGTTGTTCTCCCACAAGAACCACTCGGCTGATCCTTCTTCAATATGCCCTTCACCAACATGCCGTGTTTCCTTGATTGAATTAGCTCTCACACCAATATTTGCGTCTAGAGCCTTTGCATTGAGGGCTATCTGAAAACGGCCTTGGCGCTGAAGTTGCCTGTGAATGTGGAGTTGGTGGCATGTGAAACCCGCATGTGGAGCATTCGTTTGTGTGGGATGCTCTACCAGGTTCATTCCTAGATAATGCACTCAAAGGGCACTAAGCATAGAGTGTGAAAACTGAGTTTCCTTGAGAGCTGCTTGGAAGCCTGATGGTGTGTGAAGTTAGTGAGCCAAATGGAGTTGTTCTCCCACAAGAACCACTCGGCTGATCCTTCTTCAATATGCCCTTCACCAACATGCAGTGTTTCCTTGATTGAATTAGCTCTCACACCAATATTTGCGTCTAGAGCCTTTGCATTGAGGGCTATCTGAAAACGGCTGTGGCGCTGAAGTTGCCTGTGAATGTGGAGTTGGTGGCATGTGAAACCCGCATGTGGAGCATTCGTTTGTGTGGGATGCTCTACCAGGTTCATTTCAGTCCTAGCCATACAAAGGGCACTAAGCATAGAGTGTGAAAACTGAGTTTCCTTGAGAGCTGCTTGGAAGCCTGATGGTGTGTG
Source organism: Ochotona princeps (assembly GCF_030435755.1). Lineage (NCBI taxonomy): Eukaryota > Metazoa > Chordata > Mammalia > Lagomorpha > Ochotonidae > Ochotona > Ochotona princeps. The sequence continues at coordinate 27,651 of NW_026701779.1, read as the reverse complement.
AAGTTAGTGAGCCAAATGGAGTTGTTCTCCCACAAGAACCACTCGGCTGATCCTTCTTCAATATGCCCTTCACCAACATGCAGTGTTTCCTTGATTGAATTAGCTCTCACACCAATATTTGCGTCTAGAGCCTTTGCATTGAGGGCTATCTGAAAACGGCTGTGGCGCTGAAGTTGCCTGTGAATGTGGAGTTGGTGGCATGTGAAACCCGCATGTGGAGCATTCGTTTGTGTGGGAAGCTGACCAAGTTTCATTTCAGTACTAGGCACACAAAGAGCACTAAGCATAGAGTGTGAAACCTGAGTTTCCTTGAGAGCTGCTTGGAAGCCTGATGGTGTGTGAAGTTAGTGAGCCAAATGGAGTTGTTCTCCCACAAGAACCACTTGGCTGATCCTTCTTCAATATGCCCTTCACCAACATGCAGTGTTTCCTTGATTGAATTAGCTCTCACACCAATATTTGCGTCTAGAGCCTTTGCATTGAGGGCTATCTGAAAACGGCTGTGGCGCTGAAGTTGCCTGTGAATGTGGAGTTGGTGGCATGTGAAACCCGCATGTGGAGCATTCGTTTGTGTGGGATGCTCTACCAGGTTCATTTCAGTCCTAGCCATACAAAAGGCACTAAGCATAGAGTGTGAAAACTGAGTTTCCTTGAGAGCTGCTTGGAAGCCTGATGGTGTGTGAAGTTAGTGAGCCAAATGGAGTTGTTCTCCCACAAGAACCACTCGGCTGATCCTTCTTCAATATGCCCTTCACCAACATGCAGTGTTTCCTTGATTGAATTAGCTCTCACACCAATATTTGCGTCTTGAGCCTTTGCATTGAGGGCTATCTGAAAACGGCTGTGGCGCTGAAGTTGCCTGTGAATGTGGAGTTGGTGGCATGTGAAACCCGCATGTGGAGCATTCGTTTGTGTGGGATGCTGACCAAGTTTCATTTCAGTCCTAGGCACACAAAGAGCACTAAGCATAGAGTGTGAAAACTGAGTTTCCTTGAGAGCTGCTTGGAAGCCTGATGGTGTGTGAAGTTAGTGAGCCAAATGGAGTTGTTCTCCCACAAGAACCACTCGGCTGATCCTTCTTCAATATGCCCTTCACCAACATGCAGTGTTTCCTTGATTGAATTAGCTCTCACACCAATATTTGCGTCTAGAGCCTTTGCATTGAGGGCTATCTGAAAACGGCTGTGGCGCTGAAGTTGCCTGTGAATGTGGAGTTGGTGGCATGTGAAACCCGCATGTGGAGCATTCGTTTGTGTGGGATGCTCTACCAGGTTCATTTCATTCCTAGCCATACAAAGGGCACTAAGCATAGAGTGTGAAAACTGAGTTTCCTTGAGAGCTGCTTGGAAGCCTGATGGTGTGTGAAGTCAGTGAGCCAAATGGAGTTGTTCTCCCACAAGAACCACTCGGCTGATCCTTCTTCAATATGCCCTTCACCAACATGCAGTGTTTCCTTGATTGAATTAGCTCTCACACCAATATTTGCGTCTAGAGCCTTTGCATTGAGGGCTATCTGAAAACGGCTGTGGCGCTGAAGTTGCCTGTGAATGTGGAGTTGGTGGCATGTGAAACCCGCATGTGGAGCATTCGTTTGTGTGGGATGCTCTACCAGGTTCATTTCAGTCCTAGGCACACAAAGGGCACTAAGCATAGAGTGTGAAAACTGAGTTTCCTTGAGAGCTGCTTGGAAGCCTGATGGTGTGTGAAGTCAGTGAGCCAAATGGAGTTGTTCTCCCACAAGAACCACTCGGCTGATCCTTCTTCAATATGCCCTTCACCAACATGCAGTGTTTCCTTGATTGAATTAGCTCTCACACCAATATTTGCGTCTAGAGCCTTTGCATTGAGGGCTATCTGAAAACGGCTGTGGCGCTGAAGTTGCCTGTGAATGTGGAGTTGGTGGCATGTGAAACCCGCATGTGGAGCATTCGTTTGTGTGGGATGCTCTACCAGGTTCATTCCTAGATAATGCACTCAAAGGGCACTAAGCATAGAGTGTGAAAACTGAGTTTCCTTGAGAGCTGCTTGGAAGCCTGATGGTGTGTGAAGTTAGTGAGCCAAATGGAGTTGTTCTCCCACAAGAACCACTCGGCTGATCCTTCTTCAATATGCCCTTCACCAACATGCAGTGTTTCCTTGATTGAATTAGCTCTCACACCAATATTTGCGTCTAGAGCCTTTGCATTGAGGGCTATCTGAAAACGGCTGTGGCGCTGAAGTTGCCTGTGAATGTGGAGTTGGTGGCATGTGAAACCCGCATGTGGAGCATTCGTTTGTGTGGGATGCTCTACCAGGTTCATTCCTAGATAATGCACTCAAAGGGCACTAAGCATAGAGTGTGAAAACTGAGTTTCCTTGAGAGCTGCTTGGAAGCCTGATGGTGTGTGAAGTTAGTGAGCCAAATGGAGTTGTACTCCCACAAGAACCACTCGGCTGATCCTTCTTCAATATGCCCTTCACCAACATGCAGTGTTTCCTTGATTGAATTAGCTCTCACACCAATATTTGCGTCTAGAGCCTTTGCATTGAGGGCTATCTGAAAACGGCTGTGGCGCTGAAGTTGCCTGTGAATGTGGAGTTGGTGGCATGTGAAACCCGCATGTGGAGCATTCGTTTGTGTGGGATGCTCTACCAGGTTCATTCCTAGAAAATGCACTCAAAGGGCACTAAACAGAGTGTGAAAACTGAGTTTCCTTGAGAGCTGCTTGGAAGCCTGATGGTGTGTGAAGTTAGTGAGCCAAATGGAGTTGTTCTCCCACAAGAACCACTCGGCTGATCCTTCTTCAATATGCCCTTCACCAACATGCAGTGTTTCCTTGATTGAATTAGCTCTCACACCAATATTTGCGTCTAGAGCCTTTGCATTGAGGGCTATCTGAAAACGGCTGTGGCGCTGAAGTTGCCTGTGAATGTGGAGTTGGTGGCATGTGAAACCCGCATGCGGAGCATTCGTTTGTGTGGGATGCTCTACCAGGTTCATTCCTAGATAATGCACTCAAAGGGCACTAAGCATAGAGTATGAAAACGGAGTTTCCTTGAGAGCTGCTTGGAAGCCTGATGGTGTGTGAAGTTAGTGAGCCAAATGGAGTTGTTCTCCCACAAGAACCACTCAGCTGATCCTTCTTCAATATGCCCTTCACCAACATGCAGTGTTTCCTTGATTGAATTAGCTCTCACACCAATATTTGCGTCTAGAGCCTTTGCATTGAGGGCTATCTGAAAACGGCTGTGGCGCTGAAGTTGCCTGTGAATGTGGAGTTGGTGGCATGTGAAACCCGCAAGTGGAGCATTCGTTTACGTGGGATGCTCACCAAGCTTCTTTTCAGTCCTTGGCACACAAAGGGCACTAAGCATAGAGTGTGAAAACTGAGTTTCCTTGAGATCTGCTTGGAAGCCTGATGGTGTGTGAAGTTAGTGAGCCAAATGGAGTTGTTCTCCCACAAGAACCACTCGGCTGATCCTTCTTCAATATGCCCTTCACCAACATGCAGTGTTTCCTTGATTGAATTAGCTCTCACACCAATATTTGCGTCTAGAGCCTTTGCATTGAGGGCTATCTGAAAACGGCTGTGGCGCTGAAGTTGCCTGTGAATGTGGAGTTGGTGGCATGTGAAACCCGCATGTGGAGCATTCGTTTGTGTGGGATGCTCTACCAGGTTCATTTCATTCCTAGCCATACAAAGGGCACTAAGCATAGAGTGTGAAAACTGAGTTTCCTTGAGAGCTGCTTGGAAGCCTGATGGTGTGTGAAGTTAGTGAGCCAAATGGAGTTGTTCTCCCACAAGAACCACTCGGCTGATCCTTCTTCAATATGCCCTTCACCAACATGCAGTGTTTCCTTGATTGAATTAGCTCTCACACCAATATTTGCGTCTTGAGCCTTTGCATTGAGGGCTATCTGAAAACGGCTGTGGCGCTGAAGTTGCCTGTGAATGTGGAGTTGGTGGCATGTGAAACCCGCATGTGGAGCATTCGTTTGTGTGGGATGCTCTACCAGGTTCATTCCTAGAAAATGCACTCAAAGGGCACTAAGCATAGAGTGTGAAAACTGAGTTTCCTTGAGAGCTGCTTGGAAGCCTGATGGTGTGTGAAGTTAGTGAGCCAAATGGAGTTGTTCTCCCACAAGAACCACTCGGCTGATCCTTCTTCAATATGCCCTTCACCAACATGCAGTGTTTCCTTGATTGAATTAGCTCTCACACCAATATTTGCGTCTAGAGCCTTTGCATTGAGGGCTATCTGAAAACGGCTGTGGCGCTGAAGTTGCCTGTGAATGTGGAGTTGGTGGCATGTGAAACCCGCATGTGGAGCATTCGTTTGTGTGGGATGCTCTACCAGGTTCATTTCATTCCTAGCCATACAAAGGGCACTAAGCATAGAGTGTGAAAACTGAGTTTCCTTGAGAGCTGCTTGGAAGCCTGATGGTGTGTGAAGTTAGTGAGCCAAATGGAGTTGTTCTCCCACAAGAACCACTCGGCTGATCCTTCTTCAATATGCCCTTCACCAACATGCAGTGTTTCCTTGATTGAATTAGCTCTCACACCAATATTTGCGTCTAGAGCCTTTGCATTGAGGGCTATCTGAAAACGGCCTTGGCGCTGAAGTTGCCTGTGAATGTGGAGTTGGTGGCATGTGAAACCCGCATGTGGAGCATTCGTTTGTGTGGGATGCTCTACCAGGTTCATTCCTAGATAATGCACTCAAAGGGCACTAAGCATAGAGTGTGAAAACTGAGTTTCCTTGAGAGCTGCTTGGAAGCCTGATGGTGTGTGAAGTTAGTGAGCCAAATGGAGTTGTTCTCCCACAAGAACCACTCGGCTGATCCTTCTTCAATATGCCCTTCACCAACATGCAGTGTTTCCTTGATTGAATTAGCTCTCACACCAATATTTGCGTCTAGAGCCTTTGCATTGAGGGCTATCTGAAAACGGCTGTGGCGCTGAAGTTGCCTGTGAATGTGGAGTTGGTGGCATGTGAAACCCGCATGTGGAGCATTCGTTTGTGTGGGATGCTCTACCAGGTTCATTCCTAGAAAATGCACTCAAAGGGCACTAAGCATAGAGTGTGAAAACTGAGTTTCCTTGAGAGCTGCTTGGAAGCCTGATGGTGTGTGAAGTTAGTGAGCCAAATGGAGTTGTTCTCCCACAAGAACCACTCGGCTGATCCTTCTTCAATATGCCCTTCACTAACATGCAGTGTTTCCTTGATTGAATTAGCTCTCACACCAATATTTGCGTCTAGAGCCTTTGCATTGAGGGCTATCTGAAAACGGCTGTGGCGCTGAAGTTGCCTGTGAATGTGGAGTTGGTGGCATGTGAAACCCGCATGTGGAGCATTCGTTTGTGTGGGATGCTCTACCAGGTTCATTTCAGTCCTAACCATACAAAGGGCACTAAGCATAGAGTGTGAAAACTGAGTTTCCTTGAGAGCTGCTTGGAAGCCTGATGGTGTGTGAAGTTAGTGAGCCAAATGGAGTTGTTCTCCCACAAGAACCACTCGGCTGATCCTTCTTCAATATGCCCTTCACCAACATGCAGTGTTTCCTTGATTGAATTAGCTCTCACACCAATATTTGCATCTAGAGCCTTTGCATTGAGGGCTATCTGAAAACGGCTGTGGCGCTGAAGTTGCCTGTGAATGTGGAGTTGGTGGCATGTGAAACCCGCATGTGGAGCATTCGTTTGTGTGGGATGCTGACCAAGTTTCATTTGAGTCCTAGGCACACAAAGAGCACTAAGCATAGAGTGTGAAAACTGAGTTTCCTTGAGAGCTGCTTGGAAGCCTGATGGTGTGTGAAGTTAGTGAGCCAAATGGAGTTGTTCTCCCACAAGAACCACTCGGCTGATCCTTCTTCAATATGCCCTTCACCAACATGCAGTGTTTCCTTGATTGAATTAGCTCTCACACCAATATTTGCGTCTAGAGCCTTTGCATTGAGGGCTATCTGAAAACGGCTGTGGCGCTGAAGTTGCCTGTGAATGTGGAGTTGGTGGCATGTGAAACCCGCATGTGGAGCATTCGTTTGTGTGGGATGCTCTACCAGGTTCATTTCATTCCTAGCCATACAAAGGGCACTAAGCATAGAGTGTGAAAACTGAGTTTCCTTGAGAGCTGCTTGGAAGCCTGATGGTGTGTGAAGTTAGTGAGCCAAATGGAGTTGTTCTCCCACAAGAACCACTCGGCTGATCCTTCTTCAATATGCCCTTCACCAACATGCAGTGTTTCCTTGATTGAATTAGCTCTCACACCAATATTTGCGTCTAGAGCCTTTGCATTGAGGGCTATCTGAAAACGGCTGTGGCGCTGAAGTTGCCTGTGAATGTGGAGTTGGTGGCATGTGAAACCCGCATGTGGAGCATTCGTTTGTGTGGGATGCTCTACCAGGTTCATTCCTAGATAATGCACTCAAAGGGCACTAAGCATAGAGTGTGAAAACTGAGTTTCCTTGAGAGCTGCTTGGAAGCCTGATGGTGTGTGAAGTTAGTGAGCCAAATGGAGTTGTTCTCCCACAAGAACCACTCGGCTGATCCTTCTTCAATATGCCCTTCACCAACATGCAGTGTTTCCTTGATTGAATTAGCTCTCACACCAATATTTGCGTCTAGAGCCTTTGCATTGAGGGCTATCTGAAAACGGCTGTGGCGCTGAAGTTGCCTGTGAATGTGGAGTTGGTGGCATGTGAAACCCGCAAGTGGAGCATTCGTTTATGTGGGATGCTCACCAAGCTTCTTTTCAGTCCTTGGCACTCAAAGGGCACTAAGCATAGAGTGTGAAAACTGAGTTTCCTTGAGAGCTGCTTGGAAGCCTGATGGTGTGTGAAGTTAGTGAGCCAAATGGAGTTGTTCTCCCACAAGAACCACTCGGCTGATCCTTCTTCAATATGCCCTTCACCAACATGCAGTGTTTCCTTGATTGAATTAGCTCTCACACCAATATTTGCGTCTAGAGCCTTTGCATTGAGGGCTATCTGAAAACGGCTGTGGCGCTGAAGTTGCCTGTGAATGTGGAGTTGGTGGCATGTGAAACCCGCAAGTGGAGCATTCGTTTGTGTGGGATGCTCTACCAGGTTCATTTCATTCCTAGCCATACAAAGGGCACTAAGCATAGAGTGTGAAAACTGAGTTTCCTTGAGAGCTGCTTGGAAGCCTGATGGTGTGTGAAGTTAGTGAGCCAAATGGAGTTGTTCTCCCACAAGAACCACTTGGCTGATCCTTCTTCAATACGCCCTTCACCAACATGCAGTGTTTCCTTGATTGAATTAGCTCTCACACCAATATTTGCGTCTAGAGCCTTTGCATTGAGGGCTATCTGAAAACGGCTGTGGCGCTGAAGTTGCCTGTGAATGTGGAGTTGGTGGCATGTGAAACCCGCATGTGGAGCATTCGTTTGTGTGGGATGCTCTACCAGGTTCATTCCTAGATAATGCACTCAAAGGGCACTAAGCATAGAGTGTGAAAACTGAGTTTCCTTGAGAGCTGCTTGGAAGCCTGATGGTGTGTGAAGTTAGTGAGCCAAATGGAGTTGTTCTCCCACAAGAACCACTCGGCTGATCCTTCTTCAATATGCCCTTCACCAACATGCAGTGTTTCCTTGATTGAATTAGCTCTCACACCAATATTTGCGTCTAGAGCCTTTGCATTGAGGGCTATCTGAAAACGGCTGTGGCGCTGAAGTTGCCTGTGAATGTGGAGTTGGTGGCATGTGAAACCCGCATGTGGAGCATTCGTTTGTGTGGGATGCTCTACCAGGTTCATTCCTAGATAATGCACTCAAAGGGCACTAAGCATAGAGTGTGAAAACTGAGTTTCCTTGAGAGCTGCTTGGAAGCCTGATGGTGTGTGAAGTTAGTGAGCCAAATGGAGTTGTTCTCCCACAAGAACCACTCGGCTGATCCTTCTTCAATATGCCCTTCACCAACATGCAGTGTTTCCTTCATTGAATTAGCTCTCACACCAATATTTGCGTCTAGAGCCTTTGAATTGAGGGCTATCTGAAAATGGCTGTGGCGCTGAAGTTGCCTGTGAATGTGGAGTTGGTGGCATGTGAAACCCGCATGTGGAGCATTCGTTTATGTGGGATGCTCACCAAGCTTCTTTTCAGTCCTAGGCACTCAAAGGGCACTAAGCATAGAGTGTGAAAACTGAGTTTCCTTGAGAGCTGCTTGGAAGCCTGAAGGTGTGCGAAGTTAGTGAGCCAAATGGAGTTGTTCTCCCACAAGAACCACTCGGCTGATCCTTCTTCAATATGCCCTTCACCAACATGCAGTGTTTCCTTCATTGAATTAGCTCTCACACCAATATTTGTGTCTAGAGCCTTTGCATTGAGGGCTATCTGAAAACGGCTGTGGCGCTGAAGTTGCCTGTGAATGTGGAGTTGGTGGCATGTGAAACCCGCATGTGGAGCATTCGTTTGTGTGGGATGCTCTACCAGGTTCATTCCTAGATAATGCACTCAAAGGGCACTAAACATAGAGTGTGAAAACTGAGTTTCCTTGAGAGCTGCTTGGAAGCCTGATGGTGTGTGAAGTTAGTGAGCCAAATGGAGTTGTTCTCCCACAAGAACCACTCGGCTGATCCTTCTTCAATATGCCCTTCACCAACATGCAGTGTTTCCTTGATTGAATTAGCTCTCACACCAATATTTGTGTCTAGAGCCTTTGCATTGAGGGCTATCTGAAAACGGCTGTGGCGCTGAAGTTGCCTGTGAATGTGGAGTTGGTGGCATGTGAAACCCGCATGTGGAGCATTCGTTTGTGTGGGATGCTCTACCAGGTTCATTTCAGTCCTAGCCATACAAAGGGCACTAAGCATAGAGTGTGAAAACTGAGTTTCCTTGAGAGCTGCTTGGAAGCCTGATGGTGTGTGAAGTTAGTGAGCCAAATGGAGTTGTTCTCCCACAAGAACCACTTGGCTGATCCTTCTTCAATACGCCCTTCACCAACATGCAGTGTTTCCTTGATTGAATTAGCTCTCACACCAATATTTGCGTCTAGAGCCTTTGCATTGAGGGCTATCTGAAAACGGCTGTGGCGCTGAAGTTGCCTGTGAATGTGGAGTTGGTGGCATGTGAAACCCGCATGTGGAGCATTCGTTTGTGTGGGATGCTCTACCAGGTTCATTCCTAGATAATGCACTCAAAGGGCACTAAGCATAGAGTGTGAAAACTGAGTTTCCTTGCGAGCTGCTTGGAAGCCTGATGGTGTGTGAAGTTAGTGAGCCAAATGGAGTTGTTCTCCCACAAGAACCACTCGGCTGATCCTTCTTCAATATGCCCTTCACCAACATGCAGTGTTTCCTTGATTGAATTAGCTCTCACACCAATATTTGCGTCTAGAGCCTTTGCATTGAGGGCTATCTGAAAACGGCCTTGGCGCTGAAGTTGCCTGTGAATGTGGAGTTGGTGGCATGTGAAACCCGCAGGTGGAGCATTCGTTTGTGTGGGATGCTCTACCAGGTTCATTCCTAGATAATGCACTCAAAGGGCACTAAGCATAGAGTGTGAAAACTGAGTTTCCTTGAGAGCTGCTTGGAAGCCTGATGGTGTGTGAAGTTAGTGAGCCAAATGGAGTTGTTCTCCCACAAGAACCACTCGGCTGATCCTTCTTCAATATGCCCTTCACCAACATGCAGTGTTTCCTTGATTGAATTAGCTCTCACACCAATATTTGCGTCTAGAGCCTTTGCATTGAGGGGCTATCTGAAAACGGCTGTGGCGCTGAAGTTGCCTGTGAATGTGGAGTTGGTGGCATGTGAAACCCGCATGTGGAGCATTCGTTTGTGTGGGATGCTCTACCAGGTTCATTCCTAGAAAATGCACTCAAAGGGCACTAAGCATAGAGTGTGAAAACTGAGTTTCCTTGAGAGCTGCTTGGAAGCCTGATGGTGTGTGAAGTTAGTGAGCCAAATGGAGTTGTTCTCCCACAAGAACCACTCGGCTGATCCTTCTTCAATATGCCCTTCACTAACATGCAGTGTTTCCTTGATTGAATTAGCTCTCACACCAATATTTGCGTCTAGAGCCTTTGCATTGAGGGCTATCTGAAAACGGCTGTGGCGCTGAAGTTGCCTGTGAATGTGGAGTTGGTGGCATGTGAAACCCGCATGTGGAGCATTCGTTTGTGTGGGATGCTCTACCAGGTTCATTTCAGTCCTAGCCATACAAAGGGCACTAAGCATAGAGTGTGAAAACTGAGTTTCCTTGAGAGCTGCTTGGAAGCCTGATGGTGTGTGAAGTTAGTGAGCCAAATGGAGTTGTTCTCCCACAAGAACCACTCGGCTGATCCTTCTTCAATATGCCCTTCACCAACATGCAGTGTTTCCTTGATTGAATTAGCTCTCACACCAATATTTGCGTCTAGAGCCTTTGCATTGAGGGCTATCTGAAAACGGCTGTGGCGCTGAAGTTGCCTGTGAATGTGGAGTTGGTGGCATGTGAAACCCGCATGTGGAGCATTCGTTTGTGTGGGATGCTCTACCAGGTTCATTTCATTCCTAGCCATACAAAGGGCACTAAGCATAGAGTGTGAAAACTGAGTTTCCTTGAGAGCTGCTTGGAAGCCTGATGGTGTGTGAAGTTAGTGAGCCAAATGGAGTTGTTCTCCCACAAGAACCACTCGGCTGATCCTTCTTCAATATGCCCTTCACCAACAATGCAGTGTTTCCTTGATTGAATTAGCTCTCACACCAATATTTGCGTCTAGAGCCTTTGCATTGAGGGCTATCTGAAAACGGCTGTGGCGCTGAAGTTGCCTGTGAATGTGGAGTTGGTGGCATGTGAAACCCGCATGTGGAGCATTCGTTTGTGTGGGATGCTCTACCAGGTTCATTCCTAGATAATGCACTCAAAGGGCACTAAGCATAGAGTGTGAAAACTGAGTTTCCTTGAGAGCTGCTTGGAAGCCTGATGGTGTGTGAAGTTAGTGAGCCAAATGGAGTTGTTCTCCCACAAGAACCACTCGGCTGATCCTTCTTCAATATGCCCTTCACCAACATGCAGTGTTTCCTTGATTGAATTAGCTCTCACACCAATATTTGCGTCTAGAGCCTTTTGCATTGAGGGCTATCTGAAAACGGCTGTGGCGCTGAAGTTGCCTGTGAATGTGGAGTTGGTGGCATGTGAAACCCGCAAGTGGAGCATTCGTTTATGTGGGATGCTCACCAAGCTTCTTTTCAGTCCTTGGCACTCAAAGGGCACTAAGCATAGAGTGTGAAAACTGAGTTTCCTTGAGAGCTGCTTGGAAGCCTGATGGTGTGTGAAGTTAGTGAGCCAAATGGAGTTGTTCTCCCACAAGAACCACTCGGCTGATCCTTCTTCAATATGCCCTTCACCAACATGCAGTGTTTCCTTGATTGAATTAGCTCTCACACCAATATTTGCGTCTAGAGCCTTTGCATTGAGGGCTATCTGAAAACGGCTGTGGCGCTGAAGTTGCCTGTCAATGTGGAGTTGGTGGCATGTGAAGCCCGCACGTGGAGCATTCGTTTGTGTGGGATGCTCTACCAGGTTCATTTCATTCCTAGCCATACAAAGGGCACTAAGCATAGAGTGTGAAAACTGAGTTTCCTTGAGAGCTGCTTGGAAGCCTGATGGTGTGTGAAGTTAGTGAGCCAAATGGAGTTGTTCTCCCACAAGAACCACTTGGCTGATCCTTCTTCAATACGCCCTTCACCAACATGCAGTGTTTCCTTGATTGAATTAGCTCTCACACACCAATATTTGCGTCTAGAGCCTTTGCATTGAGGGCTATCTGAAAACGGCTGTGGCGCTGAAGTTGCCTGTGAATGTGGAGTTGGTGGCATGTGAAACCCGCATGTGGAGCATTCGTTTGTGTGGGATGCTCTACCAGGTTCATTCCTAGATAATGCACTCAAAGGGCACTAAGCATAGAGTGTGAAAACTGAGTTTCCTTGAGAGCTGCTTGGAAGCCTGATGGTGTGTGAAGTTAGTGAGCCAAATGGAGTTGTTCTCCCACAAGAACCACTCGGCTGATCCTTCTTCAATATGCCCTTCACCAACATGCAGTGTTTCCTTGATTGAATTAGCTCTCACACCAATATTTGCGTCTAGAGCCTTTGCATTGAGGGCTATCTGAAAACGGCTGTGGCGCTGAAGTTGCCTGTGAATGTGGAGTTGGTGGCATGTGAAACCCGCATGTGGAGCATTCGTTTGTGTGGGATGCTCTACCAGGTTCATTCCTAGATAATGCACTCAAAGGGCACTAAGCATAGAGTGTGAAAACTGAGTTTCCTTGAGAGCTGCTTGGAAGCCTGATGGTGTGTGAAGTTAGTGAGCCAAATGGAGTTGTTCTCCCACAAGAACCACTCGGCTGATCCTTCTTCAATATGCCCTTCACCAACATGCAGTGTTTCCTTCATTGAATTAGCTCTCACACCAATATTTGCGTCTAGAGCCTTTGAATTGAGGGCTATCTGAAAATGGCTGTGGCGCTGAAGTTGCCTGTGAATGTGGAGTTGGTGGCATGTGAAACCCGCATGTGGAGCATTCGTTTATGTGGGATGCTCACCAAGCTTCTTTTCAGTCCTAGGCACTCAAAGGGCACTAACCATAGAGTGTGAAAACTGAGTTTCCTTGAGAGCTGCTTGGAAGCCTGAAGGTGTGCGAAGTTAGTGAGCCAAATGGAGTTGTTCTCCCACAAGAACCACTCGGCTGATCCTTCTTCAATATGCCCTTCACCAACATGCAGTGTTTCCTTCATTGAATTAGCTCTCACACCAATATTTGTGTCTAGAGCCTTTGCATTGAGGGCTATCTGAAAACGGCTGTGGCGCTGAAGTTGCCTGTGAATGTGGAGTTGGTGGCATGTGAAACCCGCATGTGGAGCATTCGTTTGTGTGGGATGCTCTACCAGGTTCATTCCTAGATAATGCACTCAAAGGGCACTAAACATAGAGTGTGAAAACTGAGTTTCCTTGAGAGCTGCTTGGAAGCCTGATGGTGTGTGAAGTTAGTGAGCCAAATGGAGTTGTTCTCCCACAAGAACCACTCGGCTGATCCTTCTTCAATATGCCCTTCACCAACATGCAGTGTTTCCTTGATTGAATTAGCTCTCACACCAATATTTGCGTCTAGAGCCTTTGCATTGAGGGCTATCTGAAAACGGCTGTGGCGCTGAAGTTGCCTGTGAATGTGGAGTTGGTGGCATGTGAAACCCGCATGTGGAGCATTCGTTTGTGTGGGATGCTCTACCAGGTTCATTCCTAGATAATGCACTCAAAGGGCACTAAACATAGAGTGTGAAAACTGAGTTTCCTTGAGAGCTGCTTGGAAGCCTGATGGTGTGTGAAGTTAGTGAGCCAAATGGAGTTGTTCTCCCACAAGAACCACTCGGCTGATCCTTCTTCAATATGCCCTTCACCAACATGCAGTGTTTCCTTGATTGAATTAGCTCTCACACCAATATTTGCGTCTAGAGCCTTTGCATTGAGGGCTATCTGAAAACGGCTGTGGCGCTGAAGTTGCCTGTGAATGTGGAGTTGGTGGCATGTGAAACCCGCATGTGGAGCATTCGTTTGTGTGGGATGCTCTACCAGGTTCATTTCAGTCCTAGCCATACAAAGGGCACTAAGCATAGAGTGTGAAAACTGAGTTTCCTTGAGAGCTGCTTGGAAGCCTGATGGTGTGTGAAGTTAGTGAGCCAAATGGAGTTGTTCTCCCACAAGAACCACTCGGCTGATCCTTCTTCAATACGCCCTTGACCAACATGCAGTGTTTCCTTGATTGAATTAGCTCTCACACCAATATTTGCGTCTAGAGCCTTTGCATTGAGGGCTATCTGAAAACGGCTGTGGCGCTGAAGTTGCCTGTGAATGTGGAGTTGGTGGCATGTGAAACCCGCATGTGGAGCATTCGTTTGTGTGGGATGCTCTACCAGGTTCATTCCTAGATAATGCACTCAAAGGGCACTAAGCATAGAGTGTGAAAAACTGAGTTTCCTTGCGAGCTGCTTGGAAGCCTGATGGTGTGTGAAGTTAGTGAGCCAAATGGAGTTGTTCTCCCACAAGAACCACTCGGCTGATCCTTCTTCAATATGCCCTTCACCAACATGCAGTGTTTCCTTGATTGAATTAGCTCTCACACCAATATTTGCGTCTAGAGCCTTTGCATTGAGGGCTATCTGAAAACGGCTGTGGCGCTGAAGTTGCCTGTGAATGTGGAGTTGGTGGCATGTGAAACCCGCATGTGGAGCATTCGTTTGTGTCGGATGCTCTACCAGGTTCATTCCTAGATAATGCACTCAAAGGGCACTAAGCATAGAGTGTGAAAACTGAGTTTCCTTGAGAGCTGCTTGGAAGCCTGATGGTGTGTGAAGTTAGTGAGCCAAATGGAGTTGTTCTCCCACAAGAACCACTCGGCTGATCCTTCTTCAATATGCCCTTCACCAACATGCAGTGTTTCCTTCATTGAATTAGCTCTCACACCAATATTTGCGTCTAGAGCCTTTGCATTGAGGGCTATCTGAAAATGGCTGTGGCGCTGAAGTTGCCTGTGAATGTGGAGTTGGTGGCATGTGAAACCCGCATGTGGAGCATTCGTTTATGTGGGATGCTCACCAAGCTTCTTTTCAGTCCTAAGCACTCAAAGGGCACTAAGCATAGAGTGTGAAAACTGAGTTTCCTTGAGAGCTGCTTGGAAGCCTGAAGGTGTGCGAAGTTAGTGAGCCAAATGGAGTTGTTCTCCCACAAGAACCACTCGGCTGATCCTTCTTCAATATGCCCTTCACCAACATGCAGTGTTTCCTTCATTGAATTAGCTCTCACACCAATATTTGTGTCTAGAGCCTTTGCATTGAGGGCTATCTGAAAACGGCTGTGGCGCTGAAGTTGCCTGTGAATGTGGAGTTGGTGGCATGTGAAACCCGCATGTGGAGCATTCGTTTGTGTGGGATGCTCTACCAGGTTCATTCCTAGATAATGCACTCATAGGGCACTAAGCATAGAGTGTGAAAACTGAGTTTCCTTGAGAGCTGCTTGGAAGCCTGATGGTGTGTGAAGTTAGTGAGCCAAATGGAGTTGTTCTCCCACAAGAACCACTCGGCTGATCCTTCTTCAATATGCCCTTCACCAACATGCAGTGTTTCCTTGATTGAATTAGCTCTCACACCAATATTTGCGTCTAGAGCCTTTGCATTGAGGGCTATCTGAAAACGGCTGTGGCGCTGAAGTTGCCTGTGAATGTGGAGTTGGTGGCATGTGAAACCCGCATGTGGAGCAATCGTTTGTGTGGGATGCTCTACCAGGTTCATTTCAGTCCTAGCCATACAAAGGGCACTAAGCATAGAGTGTGAAAACTGAGTTTCCTTGAGAGCTGCTTGGAAGCCTGATGGTGTGTGAAGTTAGTGAGCCAAATGGAGTTGTTCTCCCACAAGAACCACTCGGCTGATCCTTCTTCAATATGCCCTTCACCAACATGCAGTGTTTCCTTGATTGAATTAGCTCTCACACCAATATTTGCGTCTAGAGCCTTTGCAGTGAGGGCTATCTGAAAACGGCTGTGGCGCTGAAGTTGCCTGTGAATGTGGAGTTGGTGGCATGTGAAACCCGCATGTGGAGCATTCGTTTGTGTGGCTGACCAAGCTCTACCAGGTTCATTACTAGATAATTGCACTCAAAGGGCAGTAAACATAGAGTGTGAAAACTGAGTTCCTTGAGAGCTGCTTGGAAGCCTGATGGTGTGTGAAGTTAGTGAGCCAAATGGAGTTGTTCTCCACAAGAACCACTCGGCTGATCCTTCTTCAATATGCCCTTCACCAACATGCAGTGTTTCCTTGATTGAATTAGCTCTCACACCAATATTTGCGTCTAGAGCCTTTGCATTGAGGGCTATCTGAAAACGGCTGTGGCGCTGAAGTTGCCTGTGAATGTGGAGTTGGTGGCATGTGAAACCCGCATGTGGAGCATTCGTTTATGTGGGATGCTCACCAAGCTTCTTTTCAGTCCTAGGCACTCAAAGGGCACTAAGCATAGAGTGTGAAAACTGAGTTTCCTTGAGAGCTGCTTGGAAGCCTGATGGTGTGTGAAGTTAGTGAGCCAAATGGAGTTGTTCTCCCACAAGAACCACTCGGCTGATCCTTCTTCAATATGCCCTTCACCAACATGCAGTGTTTCCTTGATTGAATTAGCTCTCACACCAATATTTGCGTCTAGAGCCTTTGCATTGAGGGCTATCTGAAAACGGCTTGTGGCGCTGAAGTTGCCTGTGAATGTGGAGTTGGTGGCATGTGAAACCGCATGTGGAGCATTCGTTTGTGTGGGATGCTCTACCAGGTTCATTCCTAGATAATGCACTCAAAGGGCACTAAGCATAGAGTGTGAAAACTGAGTTTCCTTGAGAGCTGCTTGGAAGCCTGATGGGTGTGTGAAGTTAGTGAGCCAAATGGAGTTGTTCTCCCACAAGAACCACTCGGCTGATCCTTCTTCAATATGCCCTTCACCAACATGCAGTGTTTCCTTGATTGAATTAGCTCTCACACCAATATTTGCGTCTAGAGCCTTTGCATTGAGGGGCTATCTGAAAACGGCTGTGGCGCTGAAGTTGCCTGTGAATGTAGAGTTGATGGCATGTGAAACCGCATGTGGAGCATTCGTTTGTGTGGGATGCTCTACCAGGTTCATTCCTAGATAATGCACTCAAAGGGCACTAAACATAGAGCGTGAAACCTGTGTTTCCTTGAGAGCTGCTTGGAAGCCTGATGGTGTGTGAAGTTAGTGAGCCAAATGGAGTTGTTCTCCCACAAGAACCACTCGGCTGATCCTTCTTCAATATGCCCTTCACCAACATGCAGTGTTTCTTGATTGAATTAGCTCTCACACCAATATTTGCGTCTAGAGCCTTTGCATTGAGGGCTATCTGAAAACGGCTGTGGCGCTGAAGTTGCCGGTGAATGTGGAGTTGGTGGCATGTGAAACCCGCATGTGGAGCATTCGTTTGTGTGGGATGCTCTACCAGGTTCATTTCAGTTATAGCCATACAAAGGGCACTAAGCATAGAGTGTGAAAACTGAGTTCCTTGAGAGCTGCTTGGAAGCCTGATGGTTGTGTGAAGTTAGTGAGCCAAATGGAGTTGTTCTCCCACAAGAACCACTCGGCTGATCCTTCTTCAATATGCCCTTCACCAACATGCAGTGTTTCCTTGATTGAATTAGCTCTCACACCAATATTTGTGTCTAGAGCCTTTGCATTGAGGGCTATCTGAAAACGGCTGTGGCGCTGAAGTTGCCTGTGAATGTGGAGTTGGTGGCATGTGAAACCCGCATGTGGAGCATTCGTTTGTGTGGGATGCTCTACCAGGTTCATTCCTAGATAATGCACTCAAAGGGCACTAAGCATAGAGTGTGAAAACTGAGTTTCCTGAGAGCTGCTTGGAAGCCTGATGGTGTGTGAAGTTAGTGAGCCAAATGGAGTTGTTCTCCACAAGAACCACTCGGCTGATCCTTCTTCAATATGCCCTTCACCAACATGCAGTGTTTCCTTGATTGAATTAGCTCTCACACCAATATTTGCGTCTAGAGCCTTTGCATTGAGGGCTATCTGAAAACGGCTGTGGCGCTGAAGTTGCCTGTGAATGTGGAGTTGGTGGCATGTGAAACCCGCATGTGGAGCATTCGTTTATGTGGGATGCTCACCAAGCTTCTTTTCAGTCCTAGGCACTCAAAGGGCACTAAGCATAGAGTGTGAAAACTGAGTTTCCTTGAGAGCTGCTTGGAAGCCTGATGGTGTGTGAAGTTAGTGAGCCAAATGGAGTTGTTCTCCACAAGAACCACTCGGCTGATCCTTCTTCAATATGCCCTTCACCAACATGCAGTGTTTCCTTGATTGAATTAGCTCTCACACCAATATTTGCGTCTAGAGCCTTTGCATTGAGGGCTATCTGAAAATGGCTGTGGCGCTGAAGTTGCCTGTGAATGTGGAGTTGGTGGCATGTGAAACCCGCATGTGGAGCATTCGTTTGTGTGGGATGGTCTACCAGGTTCATTCCTAGATAATGCACTCAAAGTGCACTAAGCATAGAGTGTGAAAACTGAGTTTTCCTTGAGAGCTGCTTGGAAGCCTGATGGGTGTGTGAAGTTAGTGAGCAAATGGAGTTGTTCTCCCACAAGCACCACTCGGCTGATCCTTCTTCAATATGCCCTTCACCAACATGCAGTGTTTCCTTGATTGAATTAGCTCTCACACCAATATTTGCGTCTAGAGCCTTTGCATTGAGGGGCTATCTGAAAACGGCTGTGGCGCTGAAGTTGCCTGTGATGTAGAGTTGGTGGCCAAATGGAGTTGTTCTCCCACAAGAACCACTCGGCTGATCCTTCTTCAATATGCCCTTCACCAACATGCAGTGTTTCCTTGATTGAATTAGCTCTCACACCAATATTTGCGTCTAGAGCCTTTGCATTGAGGGCTATCTGAAAACGGCTGTGGCGCTGAAGTTGCCTGTGAATGTGGAGTTGGTGGCATGTGAAACCCGCATGTGGAGCATTCGTTTATGTGGGATGCTCACCAAGCTTCTTTTCAGTCCTAGGCACTCAACGGGCACTAAGCATAGAGTGTGAAAACTGAGTTTCCTTGAGAGCTGCTTGGAAGCCTGATGGTGTGTGAAGTTAGTGAGCCAAATGGAGTTGTTCTCCCACAAGAACCACTCGGCTGATCCTTCTTCAATATGCCCTTCACCAACATGCAGTGTTTCCTTGATTGAATTAGCTCTCACACCAATATTTGCGTCTAGAGCCTTTTGCATTGAGGGCTATCTGAAAACGGCTGTGGCGCTGAAGTTGCCTGTGAATGTGGAGTTGGTGGCATGTGAAACCCGCATGTGGAGCATTCGTTTGTGTGGCTGACCAAGCTCTACCAGGTTCATTCCTAGATAATGCACTCAAAGGGCAGTAAACATAGAGCGTGAAAACTGAGTTTCCTTGGAGAGCTGATTGGAAGCCTGATGGTGTGTGAAGTTAGTGAGCCAAATAGAGTTGTTCTCCCACAAGAACCACTCTGGCTGATCCTTCTTCAATATGCCCTTCACCAACATGCAGTGTTTCCTTGATTGAATTAGCTCTCACACCATATTTTGCGTCTAGAGCCTTTGCATTGAGGGCTATCTGAAAACGGCTGTGGCGCTGAAGTTGCCTGTGAATGTAGAGTTTGGTGGCATGTGAAACCCGCATGTGGAGCATTCGTTTGTGTGGATGCTCTACCAGGTTCATTCCTAGATAATGCACTCAAAGGGCACTAAGCATAGAGTGTGAAAACTGAGTTTCCTTGAGAGCTGCTTGGAAGCCTGATGGTGTGTGAAGTTAGTGAGCCAAATGGAGTTGTTCTCCACAAGAACCACTTGGCTGATCCTTCTTCAATATGCCCTTCACCAACATGCAGTGTTTCCTTGATTGAATTAGCTCTCACACCAATATTTGCGTCTAGAGCCTTTGCTTTGAGGGCTATCTGAAAACGGCTGTGGCGCTGAAGTTGCCTGTGAATGTGGAGTTGGTGGCATGTGAAACCCGCATGTGGAGCATTCGTTTGTGTGGGATGCTCTACCAGGTTCATTTCAGTCCTAGCCATACAAAGGGCACTAAACATAGAGTGTGAAAACTGAGTTTCCTTGAGAGCTGCTTGAAGCCTGATGGTGTGTGAAGTTAGTGAGCCAAATGGAGTTGTTCTCCCACAAGAACCACTCGGCTGATCCTTCTTCAATATTCCCTTCACTAACATGCAGTGTTTCCTTGATTGAATTAGCTCTCACACCAATATTTGCGTCTAGAGCCTTTGCATTGAGGGCTATCTGAAAACGGCTGTGGCGCTGAAGTTGCCTGTGAATGTGGAGTTGGTGGCATGTGAAACCCGCATGTGGAGCATTCGTTTGTGTGGGATGCTCTACCAGGTTCATTCCTAGATAATGCACTCAAAGGGCACTAAGCATAGAGCGTGAAAACTGAGTTTCCTTGAGAGCTGCTTGGAAGCCTGATGGTGTGTGAAGTTAGTGAGCCAAATGGAGTTGTTCTCCCACAAGAACCACTCGGCTTGATCCTTCTTCAATATGCCCTTCACCAACATGCAGTGTTTCCTTGATTGAATTAGCTCTCACACCAATATTTGCGTCTAGAGCCTTTGCATTGAGGGCTATCTGAAAACGGCTGTGGCGCTGAAGTTGCCTGTGAATGTGGAGTTGGTGGCATGTGAAAACCCGCATGTGAAACATTCGTTTGTGTGGGATGCTCTACCAGGTTCATTCCTAGATAATGCACTCAAAGGGCACTAAGCATAGAGTGTGAAAACTGAGTTTCCTTGAGAGCTGCTTGGAAGCCTGGATGTGTGTGAAGTTAGTGAGCCAAATGGAGTTGTTCTCCCACAAGAACCACTCGGCTGATCCTTCTTCAATATGCCCTTCACCAACATGCAGTGTTTCCTTGATTGAATTATCTCTCACACCAATATTTGCGTCTAGAGCCTTTGCATTGAGGGCTATCTGAAAACGGCTGTGGCGCTGAAGTTGCCTGTGAATGTGGAGTTGGTGGCATGTGAAACCCGCATGTGGAGCATTCGTTTGTGTGGGATGCTCTACCAGGTTCATTTCAGTCCTAGCCATACAAAGGGCACTAAACATAGAGTGTGAAAACTGAGTTTCCTTGAGAGCTGCTTGGAAGCCTGATGGTGTGTGAGTGAGGGAGCCAAATGGAGTTGTTCTCCCACAAGAACACTCGGCTGATCCTTCTTCAATATGCCCTTCACCAACATGCAGTGTTTCCTTGATTGAATTAGCTCTCACACCAATATTTGCGTCTAGAGCCTTTGCATTGAGGGCTATCTGAAAACGGCTGTGGCGCTGAAGTTGCCTGTGAATGTGGAGTTTGGTGGCATGTGAAACCCGCATGTGGAGCATTCGTTTGTGTGGGATGCTGACCAAGCTTCATTTCTGTCCTAAGCACACAAAGGGCACTAAGCATAGAGTGTGAAAACTGAGTTCCTTGAGAGCTGCTTGGAAGCCTGATGGTGTGTGAAGTTAGTGAGCCAAATGGAGTTGTTCTCCCACAAGAACTACTCGGCTGATCCTTCTTCAATATGCCCTTCACCAACATGCAGTGTTTCCTTGATTGAATTAGCTCTCACACCAATATTTGCGTCTAGAGCCTTTGCATTGAGGGCTATCTGAAAACGGCTGTGGCGCTGAAGTTGCCTGTGAATGTGGAGTTGGGGGCTTGTGAAACCCGCATGTGGAGCATTCGTTTGTGTGGGATGCTCTACCAGGTTCATTCCTAGATAATGCACTCAAAGGGCACTAAGCATAGAGCGTGAAAACTGAGTTTCCTTGAGAGCTGCTTGGAAGCCTGATGGTGTGTGAAGTTAGTGAGCAAATGGAGTTGTTCTCCCACAAGAACCACTCGGCTGATCCTTCTTCAATATGCCCTTCACCAACATGCAGTGTTTCCTTGATTGAATTAGCTCTCACACCAATATTTGCGTCTAGAGCCTTTGCATTGAGGGCTATCTGAAAACGGCTGTGGCGCTGAAGTTGCCTGTCAATGTGGAGTTGGTGGCATGTGAAACCCGCATGTGGAGCATTCGTTTGTGTGGGATGCTCTACCAGGTTCATTCCTAGATAATGCACTCAAAGGGCACTAAGCATAGAGTGTGAAAACTGAGTTTCCTTGCGAGCTGCTTGGAAGCCTGATGGTGTGTGAAGTTAGTGAGCCAAATGGAGTTGTTCTCCCAGAAGAACCACTCGGCTGATCCTTCTTCAATATGCCCTTCACTAACATGCAGTGTTTCCTTGATTGAATTAGCTCTCACAACAATATTTGCGTCTAGAGCCTTTGCATTGAGGGCTATCTGAAAACGGCTGTGGCGCTGATGTTGCCTGTGAATGTGGAGTTGGTGGCATGTGAAACCCGCATGTGGAGCATTCGTTTGTGTGGGATGCTGACCAAGCTTCATTTCAGTCCTAGGCACACAAAGAGCACTAAGCATAGAGTGTGAAAACTGAGTTTCCTTGAGAGCTGCTTGGAAGCCTGATGGTGTGTCAAGTTAGTGAGCCAAATGGAGTTGTTCTCCCACAAGAACCACTCGGCTGATCCTTCTTCAATATGCCCTTCACCAACATGCAGTGTTTCCTTGATTGAATTATCTCTCACACCAATATTTGCGTCTAGAGCCTTTGCATTGAGGGCTATCTGAAAACGGCTGTGGCGCTGATGTTGCCTGTGAATGTGGAGTTGGTGGCATGTGAAACCCGCATGTGGAGCATTCGTTTGTGTGGGATGCTGACCAAGCTTCATTTCTGTCCTATTCACACAAAGAGCACTAAGCATAGAGTGTGAAAACTGAGTTTCTTGAGAGCTGCTTGGAAGCCTGATGGTGTGTGAAGTTAGTGAGCCAAATGGAGTTGTTCTCCCACAAGAACCACTCGGCTGATCCTTCTTCAATATGCCCTTCACCAACATGCAGTGTTTCCTTGATTGAATTAGCTCTCACACCAATATTTGCGTCTAGAGCCTATGCATTGAGGGCTATCTGAAACGGCTGTGGCGCTGAAGTTGCCTGTCAATGTGGAGTTAGTGGCCAAATGGAGTTGTTCTCCCACAAGAACCACTCGGCTGATCCTTCTTCAATATGCCCTTCACCAACATGCAGTGTTTCCTTGATTGAATTAGCTCTCACACCAATATTTGCGTCTAGAGCCTTTGCATTGAGGGCTATCTGAAAACGGCTGTGGCGCTGAAGTTGCCTGTGAATGTGGAGTTGGTGGCATGTGAAACCCGCATGTGGAGCATTCGTTTATGTGGGATGCTCACCAAGCTTCTTTTCAGTCCTAGGCACTCAAAGGGCACTAAGCATAGAGTGTGAAAACTGAGGTTTCCTTGAGAGCTGCTTGGAAGCCTGATGGTGTGTGAAGTTAGTGAGCCAAATGGAGTTGTTCTCCCACAAGAACCACTCGGCTGATCCTTCTTCAATATGCCC
Source organism: Ochotona princeps (assembly GCF_030435755.1). Lineage (NCBI taxonomy): Eukaryota > Metazoa > Chordata > Mammalia > Lagomorpha > Ochotonidae > Ochotona > Ochotona princeps. Next base: position 4,693 of record NW_026701779.1, on the reverse strand, counting down.
TTCACCAACATGCAGTGTTTCCTTGATTGAATTAGCTCTCACACCAATATTTGCGTCTAGAGCCTTTGCATTGAGGGCTATCTGAAAACGGCTGTGGCGCTGAAGTTGCCTGTGAATGTGGAGTTGGTGGCATGTGAAACCCGCATGTGGAGCATTCGTTTGTGTGGCTGACCAAGCTCTACCAGGTTCATTCCTAGATAATGCACTCAAAGGGCAGTAAACATAGAGCGTGAAAACTGAGTTTCCTTGAGAGCTGATTGGAAGCCTGATGGTGTGTGAAGTTAGTGAGCCAAATGGAGTTGTTCTCCCACAAGAACCACTCGGCTGATCCTTCTTCAATATGCCCTTCACCAACATGCAGTGTTTCCTTGATTGAATTAGCTCTCACACCAATATTTGCGTCTAGAGCCTTTGCATTGAGGGCTATCTGAAAACGGCTGTGGCGCTGAAGTTGCCTGTGAATGTAGAGTTGGTGGCATGTGAAACCCGCATGTGGAGCATTCGTTTGTGTGGGATGCTCTACCAGGTTCATTCCTAGATAATGCACTCAAAGGGCACTAAGCATAGAGTGTGAAAACTGAGTTTCCTTGAGAGCTGCTTGGAAGCCTGATGGTGTGTGAAGTTAGTGAGCCAAATGGAGTTGTTCTCCCACAAGAACCACTTGGCTGATCCTTCTTCAATATGCCCTTCACCAACATGCAGTGTTTCCTTGATTGAATTAGCTCTCACACCAATATTTGCGTCTAGAGCCTTTGCTTTGAGGGCTATCTGAAAACGGCTGTGGCGCTGAAGTTGCCTGTGAATGTGGAGTTGGTGGCATGTGAAACCCGCATGTGGAGCATTCGTTTGTGTGGGATGCTCTACCAGGTTCATTTCAGTCCTAGCCATACAAAGGGCACTAAACATAGAGTGTGAAAACTGAGTTTCCTTGAGAGCTGCTTGGAAGCCTGATGGTGTGTGAAGTTAGTGAGCCAAATGGAGTTGTTCTCCCACAAGAACCACTCGGCTGATCCTTCTTCAATATTCCCTTCACTAACATGCAGTGTTTCCTTGATTGAATTAGCTCTCACACCAATATTTGCGTCTAGAGCCTTTGCATTGAGGGCTATCTGAAAACGGCTGTGGCGCTGAAGTTGCCTGTGAATGTGGAGTTGGTGGCATGTGAAACCCGCATGTGGAGCATTCGTTTGTGTGGGATGCTGACCAAGCTTCATTTCAGTCCTAGGCACACAAAGAACACTAAGCATAGAGTGTGAAAACTGAGTTTCCTTGAGAGCTGCTTGGAAGCCTGATGGTGTGTGAAGTTAGTGAGCCAAATGGAGTTGTTCTCCCACAAGAACCACTCGGCTGATCCTTATTCAATATGCCCTTCACCAACATGCAGTGTTTCCTTGATTGAATTAGCTCTCACACCAATATTTGCGTCTAGAGCCTTTGCATTGAGGGCTATCTGAAAACGGCTGTGGCGCTGAAGTTGCCTGTGAATGTGGAGTTGGTGGCATGTGAAACCCGCATGTGAAACATTCGTTTGTGTGGGATGCTCTACCAGGTTCATTCCTAGATAATGCACTCAAAGGGCACTAAGCATAGAGTGTGAAAACTGAGTTTCCTTGAGAGCTGCTTGGAAGCCTGATGGTGTGTGAAGTTAGTGAGCCAAATGGAGTTGTTCTCCCACAAGAACCACTCGGCTGATCCTTCTTCAATATGCCCTTCACCAACATGCAGTGTTTCCTTGATTGAATTAGCTCTCACACCAATATTTGCGTCTAGAGCCTTTGCATTGAGGGCTATCTGAAAACGGCTGTGGCGCTGAAGTTGCCTGTGAATGTGGAGTTGGTGGCATGTGAAACCCGCATGTGGAGCATTCGTTTGTGTGGGATGCTCTACCAGGTGTTCATTTCAGTCCTAGCCATACAAAGGGCACTAAACATAGAGTGTGAAAACTGAGTTTCCTTGAGAGCTGCTTGGAAGCCTGATGGTGTGTGAAGTGAGGGAGCCAAATGGAGTTGTTCTCCCACAAGAACCACTCGGCTGATCCTTCTTCAATATGCCCTTCACCAACATGCAGTGTTTCCTTGATTGAATTAGCTCTCACACCCAATATTTGCGTCTAGAGCCTTTGCATTGAGGGCTATCTGAAACGGCTGTGGCGCTGATGTTGCCTGTGAATGTGGAGTTGGTGGCATGTGAAACCCGCATGTGGAGCATTCGTTTGTGTGGGATGCTGACCAAGCTTCATTTCTGTCCTAAGCACACAAAGGGCACTAAGCATAGAGTGTGAAAACTGAGTTTCCTTGAGAGCTGCTTGGAAGCCTGATGGTGTGTGAAGTTAGTGAGCCAAATGGAGTTGTTCTCCCACAAGAACTACTCGGCTGATCCTTCTTCAATATGCCCTTCACCAACATGCAGTGTTTCCTTGATTGAATTAGCTCTCACACCAATATTTGCGTCTAGAGCCTTTGCATTGAGGGCTATCTGAAAACGGCTGTGGCGCTGAAGTTGCCTGTGAATGTGGAGTTGGTGGCTTGTGAACCCGCATGTGGAGCATTCGTTTGTGTGGGATGCTCTACCAGGTTCATTCTAGATAATGCACTCAAAGGGCACTAAGCATAGAGCGTGAAAACTGAGTTTCTTGAGAGCTGCTTGGAAGCCTGATGGTGTGTGAAGTTAGTGAGCCAAATGGAGTTGTTCTCCCACAAGAACCACTCGGCTGATCCTTCTTCAATATGCCCTTCACCAACATGCAGTGTTTCCTTGATTGAATTAGCTCTCACACCAATATTTGCGTCTAGAGCCTTTGCATTGAGGGCTATCTGAAACGGCTGTGGCGCTGAAGTTGCCTGTCAATGTGGAGTTGGTGGCATGTGAAACCCGCATGTGGAGCATTCGTTTGTGTGGGATGCTCTACCAGGTTCATTTCAGACCTAGCCATACCAAAGGGCACTAAGCATAGAGTGTGAAAACTGAGTTTCCTTGAGAGCTGCTTGGAAGCCTGATGGTGTGTGAGTTAGTGAGCCAAATGGAGTTGTTCTCCCACAAGAACCACTCGGCTGATCCTTCTTCAATATGCCCTTCACTAACATGCAGTGTTTCCTTGATTGAATTAGCTCTCACACCAATATTTGCGTCTAGAGCCTTGCATTGAGGGCTATCTGAAAACGGCTGTGGCGCTGATGTTGCCTGTGAATGTGGAGTTGGTGGCATGTGAAACCCGCATGTGGAGCATTCGTTTCTGTGGGATGCTGACCAAGCTTCATTTCTGTCCTAGGCACACAAAGGGCACTAAGCATAGAGTGTGAAAACTGAGTTTCCTTGAGAGCTGCTTGGAAGCCTGATGGTGTGTGAAGTTAGTGAGCCAAATGGAGTTGTTCTCCCACAAGAACTACTCGGCTGATCCTTCTTCAATATGCCCTTCACCAACATGCAGTGTTTCCTTGATTGAATTAGCTCTCACACCAATATTTGCGTCTAGAGCCTTTGCATGAGGGCTATCTGAAAACGGCTGTGGCGCTGAAGTTGCCTGTGAATGTGGAGTTGGTGGCATGTGAAACCCGCATGTGGAGCATTCGTTTGTGTGGGATGCTCTACCAGGTTCATTCCTAGATAATGCACTCAAAGGGCGCTAAGCATAGAGTGTGAAAACTGAGTTTCCTTGCGAGCTGCTTGGAAGCCTGATGGTGTGTGAAGTTAGTGAGCCAATGGAGTTGTTCTCCCACAAGAACCACTCGGCTGATCCTTCTTCAATATGCCCTTCACTAACATGCAGTGTTTCCTGATTGAATTAGCTCTCACACCAATATTTGCGTCTAGAGCCTTTGCATTGAGGGCTATCTGAAAACGGCTGTGGCGCTGATGTTGCTGTGAATGTGGAGTTGGTGGCATGTGAAACCCGCATGTGGAGCATTCGTTTGTGTGGGATGCTGACCAAGCTTCATTTCAGTCCTAGGCACACAAAGAGCACTAAGCATAGAGTGTGAAAACTGAGTTTCCTTGAGAGCTGCTTGGAAGCCTGATGGTGTGTGAAGTAGTGAGCCAAATGGAGTTGTTCTCCCACAAGAACCACTCAGCTGATCCTTCTTCAATATGCCCTTCACCAACATGCAGTGTTTCCTTGATTGAATTAGCTCTCACACCAATATTTGCGTCTAGAGCCTTTGCATTGAGGGCTATCTGAAAACGGCTGTGGCGCTGATGTTGCCTAGTGAATGTGGAGTTGGTGGCATGTGAAACCGCATGTGGAGCATTCGTTTGTGTGGGATGCTGACCAGCTTCATTTCTGTCCTAGGCACACAAAGAGCACTAGCATAGAGTGTGAAAACTGAGTTTCCTTGAGAGCTGCTTGGAAGCCTGATGGTGTGTGAAGTTAGTGAGCCAAATGGAGTTGTTCTCCCACAAGAACCACTTGGCTGATCCTTCTTCAATATGCCCTTCACCAACATGCAGTGTTTCCTTGATTGAATTAGCTCTCACACCAATATTTGCGTCTAGAGCCTTTGCATTGAGGGCTATCTGAAAACGGCTGTGGCGCTGAAGTTGCCTGTGAATGTGGAGTTGGTGGCATGTGAAACCCGCATGTGGAGCATTCGTTTGTGTGGGATGCTCTACCAGGTTCATTCCTAGATATGCACTCAAAGGGCACTAAGCATAGAGTGTGAAAACTGAGTTTCCTTGAGAGCTGCTTGGAAGCCTGATG